>NC_141140.1:46691884-46843551 GCF_053477565.2 Lygodium microphyllum | reverse complement strand
TGATTTGTGATTGTGATGGACATGAAGTGCTGCTGATTTCCAAATTTGCAGCCATGGACATGAAACCCGAAACACGCAAATAAGCAGTAATTCAAAATTTTCAAAGGAAATTTGAGATTTCATGGCTTTTGATTGATAAAATGTTGTTCATGTGGGCAAAAAATTGTTTATGTTGCTGTTTTCCATGATTTCTTGCTGGTCATAATCAGAAAATCAGAAAAATATGCATCTTGTGGTTCAAAATAATATGCTAAAACACGTACAATATGGAAAATCAAGGGAAAATGATGGTTTTGGGCATAAAAATGGGAAAGTGAAAAGGAACACCAACTAAATCTTCAATTTTGCTGCAAGAAGGAACTAAGGGCCATAGCCCATAACCTATCTTGAATTTTTAGTAATAAAATAATGCAAAAAATAAGGGAAAATAGAGAAAAACCATAAAAAATAGGGGAAAAATGCATTTTGAGTGCAGAAAATTAGTGAAAATTAAGAGCAATGTTTGTGAATGTTGGTGGGGACTGAAGCATGAGGATTTGCCTCAGTTCAACCCCACCTTCTTGTTCTAGTGTGGTTTTCCCGCTTTTTACACATAAAATGATGGCAAAATGCCCTATAAATCCATACAACGATGCAATATTTAAACGTGGGAGGGTAGGGTAGTTGAAATATGTCTAAATGCCGTGTGAGATGATGGAAAAGTTGCTGATTTCTATGCATAGCATTTAGGACGGATAATAATTATAAAATAAGAGCCTAGTAGCACGAGGGTTCCCTTGGTGCTAGGTTTGTGCAACGCCGCATAAGATCGGTAGTTGAAAATCATTGAAAGGATGTTTTCCACAGGTGCACAATATTGATTTCATAACTATTTGAGCACTTGGCATCCACAATATGCATAAATCATGGAAATATTTAAAGGTATCAGAAATCCTGGATGCACAGCAATTGGTTTCATTAGGACAGTGACCCACGTTGAGTGAGAGACAGGACACCCTAAGCCATAGGCTAGTCGTGGGGTCTAGGGAAAAGAGAAGTAAGGACAGTGGTACATTCCTGTATACGATTAAATGGTACCTTGAGTGGATTTTGTGCGAAATGTCTATATGTTGAGCGATGCATCGAGGGGCCAATCCCCAAGGTGTAGGAGAGTCGCAGAGGGTTGACAGCATTCAGCCGTAGGAGGAACCCCATGTGTATGTGATTCGAGCCTTTTGGCTATGTGTAAGGGACTCCCTCTGAGGAGTAGTGGGTGAGAGAAGAGTGGACTACAACGTACTACAAACGCAATGTTTAGGAAGGCAGAGATTTTGATAGATGCTCCTGGCCGCGAGGCCGAGGGGTTGTCTTATGTGTAGTGACGAGGCCCGGCTAGTGCATGAGCAAGTGCCGGCCCGGTTTTTGGTCCATCATTTTTCTACTTTTTTCCCTTCTTTTGACTATTTTTCATGAAATTTTTCATTTATTTCAACATAAATTTGATTTTTTTTAGTTTTCTAATTTTCATGACTCACAAGAAGTATAATCATCAAAATATTCAATTTCTTACATATGAACATCATTTGAACCCCAAAACCCAAGAACAACCCCATCACATGAATATCATTTGAACCCCAAAATCCAGGAACAATCCCATTTTTCCATTAAATCCCATGTTTTGAGTTTTGCAATTTTATTGTTTTTAATCATATGCACTAACGATTCATATTTCAATCATTTGGAACCATTTTCTCATCATATGCACTAACGATTCATCACAAAAATTAAATAACAATTACTTGCTCAAAAGTTCACACATGTACGCCTTATATTTTGAGAAAACAGAGCTATTGATGCAATTTATTAGTCACTAACGCATCCAAATTACTAGATCTACTTCCCATTACGCTTCCAAATCATCATCCATCACTGATTTATCAAAACATCCCGCTCTCTTATAAACAGCCATATGAACAAGAAATAAGAAGAAGAGAAAAAAACTAATTTTTTATCTTACTAAATAGTACACCATTTCTTGTGCAAATTAGAGTGATGGAAAGCAAAAAAGTGAAGTATCCAATGCCTAAGAGGAGAAAGAATATGGCTATCTGGGAGGTTGAAGAATCTAATTTTTGGGAGAATGGATGAGGTGCCAAAAAATGGCACCCCCCTCCGCCACCACCCCCCCCCCCCCAATGGCATTTTAATTCTTAGTTTTTCTCCTTATAAAGAAGCTTAACCACTAATTTACAACTAATCTAGATCAAATTTTGGTATTCATACTTGACCCGAAATGGTTTCGGCCCAATTGAGGGAGCAAATAATCTCAAAATTGTGATCCGACTAGATAGGCAACTTTCTCGCATGGAAATGTATCATCTTGGCCTCTACCACATGCTTTCTAGCTCTTGAATCTAGTAGTTGCTTCATAATACCAAACCTTACTACCATTAAATGGGGGGTCAAGATTGACAAACGGACACTTGCCTCAATTCTTGGCATCAAAATGCATCTAGGAAAACTCCAGCTTTTTGATCCACAACCGTTTCATTTTGCACTAAAAATGTCCCTTTTATGTCTCTCGGGATTCTTTTGCACTTAAATCTCAGCTTTCAAATTTTCTCTCATGCCTAAAGTGACAAATGTTGAGAGGACTCAGAGCTCAGCCCTTGCAAAACCATTGCTAGATCTTGCTCCATCACCCTTCTATTGACTAAATGATAGTGGAAAAGGATCCGTTTCATCAAATATAGATACAAAGAATGGAAATGAATGAGACGGGTTTTATGGTTGCTTCTTTGTTATAAGAAAGTGAAAGAGCAATAGCCTTTGCAAACATGCCTTCAGAAAAGGATTTAGTAGGACCATTGACCAAAGAACACTTAACAATGTGCCTTGTAGCCATTTAGCTAGATGTATGAGTTGGTTTTCTAAAATACAAGCTAAGAAATAGAGCTATTTTGAAATGGGACTGTCTTGTTTGCCAGAATAGATTCATTAGGTGATTAAGATGTACATTGTGTGATTTGTTTCTGCTACTTTCTTTCTTTCAAACTTTCTAGGTTATAAGAAAGGTTGATAGATTTTGAAGAATCCTTTGAGAACAAGTTGGATAGTAATAACAGAGACCTAGAAATACTCTAAATCAAGAAAATAAATAGTTTTGCTCATCAACCAAACCAATCATACCTATTTCCTTGTATAGAGCACCTCAAGATATGCTAAATGGAAATCAATGGATCTTGAATTTCTAAGACTTGCATGTTTTACATTGATTGTTGGAAAATAGGAGAAATCAAGCCTATAATCAACACCACTCACATTGATTTACTTCTCATGTCAGAGAGAGAACTAGGGAGAGAGAAAGAGGAGAGAGAAGACTGCAGGAAGAGAGAGAAGAAGAGTGACGAGGAGAGAGAAATACTAGATTTAGAGAGAGAAAGACAGGAAAGAAGGGGAAGCCATAGAAGTTGTGAGTAAGAAGGGAGAGAAAGATTGTAATTGTATTAATGTGTCAAAAAGATGTGAAAATTTACATCTTCTCTCCTTTTATACCAATGTCAGTGTGACATGGCATAATATCAATATTATTAACACTAATTTGTTATTCCCAGCTTCTTACAATCCATCCCTTCCCAAAAGTTTTTGTCCTAAAAAACAAACCTAGAAACAACTAGAAAGAAGATGGATAGAATAGAGTACTACTCTGTTTTACAGCTTTACAAATGGGAAATGAATGAAAAATGACCACTACATGAGCTGAATTTGAAGAACGGAAGTAAGCCCCAGCTATATACATGATTTGAAGTACTTCAGAAGTAAATGGAGCCATAGAGTCTTCAACAAATAATCCCAGAACAAAGTAGACAGCTTGCTGAGTAAATAGTCCTTGCTGGACCAAATCTGCCATAACTTTTGATAGAAGTGTCCAAATGAGATGTACCATATATCAAAACAAAGCTCTTGAAGAGTACTTTAAGCCCATATAGATAGCTTAATTCTGAAAATTAGGTACGATAAAAACTATTCTAAAATAGCGTGTTGTCCTGAACTAGTCTGCATCATTCCTAGCTCCATAAGCAATAGGCTTCAGCCACACCAATATCTCCCTCAAGTATGGATACTCATCCAATATAGAATTAGGTCTCCAAGAAGCCTCTTCAGATGGTAAACCTCTCCATTTGATCAAATATTCCACAATAGAACGTGATCGAAGCTTCTTTTTACGCTGATCTATAACAGCCTCTGGGATGTATTGAACAAGATCATCTTCATCAATGGGTGGCAGCTCATCAACTATATCCACTGGATCACCATAATAGGGCTTGAGCCGACTAACATGGAAGACATTATGAATCTTTGTAGAAGAGGGAAGCTCTAGTTTGTATGCCAAATGTCCAATTCGCTTAAGGATCCTGTAAGGACCATAAAACCTGTGGGCAAGCTTATTACTGGATCCATCTTTTAATGTAGAGTACTTGGATTTGGACACCTTCAACAAAACCAGCTCTCCTTCTTGGAACTCTAAAGGCCTCCTCTTCTCATCAGCATACATCTTCATTTGATCTTGAGCCTTCCTTAGATTCACCTTACATTGCTGAAGAAGGGTCTGCATTCTTTCCAACTCCTCCTTCCCATGAGGATTGATCTTTTCATTAAAGATGACTATGGGTAAGGGCACCTTGTAACTATACAAAGCCTCAAAGGGTGAAACTCCTATGCTCACGTGAGTGGAATTGTTGTAAGCAAACTCAACCAGGTGTAACCAAGAATCCCATGAAGTTTGGACATCATAGTAAAAATGGCGAAGATAAGTCTCCAACCATTTATTAACTCTCTCTGTCTGTCTATCAGTTTGAGGATGATAAGCCATAGATGGAGCCAATTTAGTGCCCATAGATGTAAATACTGCCTGCCAAAAGTTACTCATAAACTTTGAGTCCCTATCATGGACAATCACTGCGGTAATCCATGTAGTCTAAAAATATGCTCCATAAACTGGTTGGCCACTTGAGAAGTAGTAAACCGAATCTTTGTTGGGATAAAATGGGCTGCTTTGATGAGTTTGTCAACCACCACATAAATACTATTCCACCCCTTCTTAGTAGTAGGTAAGCCAATAATGAAATCCATAGTAATATGAGTCCATTTACCCGTAGGAATAGGCAATGGATGTAACAAACCTCCTGGCTTATGGGTGCTATCCTTATTTTGCTGACAAGGCATACACTTCATAACAAAGTCCTTGATATCTTTCCACAGTCCTTTCCAATAAAAGCTTTTGCTGATCTTGTCATAAGTCTTGAAAACTCCCAAGTGTCCAGCTAAAGGCGAAGAATGTAACTCCTCCATAATTTTTCGCTTAAAAGAAGAAGTAGAGGGAATAACAATCTTGCCTTTCCACCAAATAAGACCATTTTTAAGCTAGTAATACGAGTTTTCTTCCATAAGACCTTGCTGTAATTTTTGAAAGATTTGGCCGAATTCCTCATCTAAAAGATAGGCCTCCTGTAGTTCTTCAATCCAGTCATTA
Organism: Lygodium microphyllum; assembly: GCF_053477565.2. Classification (NCBI taxonomy): domain Eukaryota; kingdom Viridiplantae; phylum Streptophyta; class Polypodiopsida; order Schizaeales; family Lygodiaceae; genus Lygodium; species Lygodium microphyllum. Next base: position 46,838,039 of record NC_141140.1, on the reverse strand, counting down.
TGTAATTCTGTCATAGCTGAAACTTTGCAGGCCCACATACGAGAAAGAGAATCGGCCACTATGTTATCTTTGCCCCTTGTATGAGTGATGTCAAAATCATAATTCTATAATGTAGCTACCCAGCGACGTTGCTTTGGAGTGAGATTTGACTGAGTAAGGAAATACTTAAGTACCCTGTGATCACTATGTACTCTGAATCGGCTGCCATATAAGTAATGGTGCCACTTCTTGATTGCATGCAGGATAGCCAACATCTCCTGGTCATAAACATTCATGGCCATCTCCTTATCTGTAAGCTTACGGCTCTCAAATGCAATTACTCCATGCTCTTGAAGCAAAACAACCCCAATGCCACGGCCACTAGCATCACACTGTATAGTAAACTCTTTGGAGAAATCCGGGCATACTAAGATAGGAGTAGAAGTAAGGAGTTCCTTTAACTGGTTGAAGCTACTATCTGCAAGAGCATCCCAAAAGAAAGCCTCCTTCTTCAACCTGTCAGTCAAAGGAGCTGCAATTGCCACATAATGCTTTATAAATCAGCTATAGAATGAAGATAGACCAAGGAATCCTCTAAGAGAGGTAGTAGTAGTAGGCGTTGGCCAATCTCTTATGCATTGCACCTTCTTGGGATCAGCTTGTATTCTTTTTTCACTGACTATATGTCCCAAGTATTCCACTTCAGTCTTCATGAAAGAGCACTTCTTCTCCTTAGCAAAAAGCCTATGATGTCTCAATACATAAAAAACCCTCCTCATATGTGCCAAGTGATCCTGTAAAGTCTTGCTATAGATCAAGATATCATCAAAGAATACCAAGACAAACTGAAAGAGAAAAGGTTGCAAGATCTTATTCATCAGGCTTTGAAAGGTAGCTAGAGCGTTTGTAAGCCCAAATGGCATCACCAAGAAATGATAGAGCCCACGATCAGTCCTGAAAGCAGTCTTGACTTCATCACCCTCTCGCATGCGAATCTGATGATACCCTGATCTCAAATCAATCTTCGTGAAGAATCGAGCCCCCTTAAGCTCATCAAGAAAATCATCAATCCTGGGTATAGGATACCTGTTCTTCACTGTTATCTTATTGAGATCCATGTAGTCAATGCACATTCTGAAAGATCCATCTTTCTTTTTGACTAACAGGACTGGAGATGCGTAAGGTGAAGAACTTGGTTCAATGAATCCCATTTCAAGAAGTTCTTTGATTTTCTTGGCTACTTCCTCTCATTCACATTTTGATAATCTGTAAGGTGGCTTATTGATTGTCTTTGAGTTGGGCTCTAAATCAATGGGGTGATCCACCGCTCTCTTAGGAGGCAATGAAGTAGGTACTTCAAACAAATCTCTATACTCCTCAAGAAGAGCTATCAAGGCTGGATGGTTTGCTGAATTATTAGGCTAATCCTATGTTTCTTTGTTCAAATGCAAAACAAATATTTGTGAGAGCTTCTTGTACTCTTTTTTGAGTTGTCGAACGGTGCTAAGCTAAAAATCAAATCTACTAGGAATTCCCTGTAAATGGATAAGCTGTCCATTGGAGATAAACTCCATATATAACTATGAGAAATCCATAGTGATCCTGCCTACTGTCATCAACCAATCACAACCAAGTACAATATCTATGGGGCCCATTTCCAGAGTGATCAGGTTTACTTTGGCTTCAAAATTTTCAGCCAACTGCAAAGAAACCTGTGGGCAAATCTGTGTGCTGATTTCTTCTTCACCATTAGCCACTTGTATTCTAATGAGCTGCTGTAAGTTTGTGGGAACACAATTTGACTTGTCCATGATGGACTTATTGACAAAACTATGAGTACTTCAACTGTCTATCAGGATGAACACTGGCATTCCACATATGCTTCCCTTCATATGAAGTGTATTAGGGCTCTTAGATCCCGTCCAAGCATCCATAGAGATAGAACAATTAGTGGCAGCAAGTGACTCCACCAGGGTCAAACAGAACATTTCCACCTGGATCAAAAGGAAAAGAGTCGGTTGGATCATAAAAGTACTCCTATCCAACTTCCTCCTCAAGATCTTCATTTTCAGCATTAATTGCCACTACATTAGCTTCATCTATGTCATCTTCAAAATCCTCAAAAACCAGCATACTCTGAAGCTTAGACTTGGCATTTTTGTATACACACTTTGAAGCATGATCAGGTGTATACTTTTCTCCACACTTATAACATAAGCCCTTGTCCTTCCTTTCCTTGTAAAGATCCATGGGAATAGATTTGGGATTTGTATTAGCTGAAATGGACTTAGGCTTGATGTCCCCTTGTTTGAATTCAACTTTCGGACTGTTTGCTGTCCTGAAATTACTTTGAGGCCTAGAAGCATTAAATGGAGGATAAGTTGGTACCTGTAAGCTCCCATTAGGCACATTATTACTGCCATAAGTGTTACCAACTTGTCCCTACTTTAAAATAGTCCTTGGCTGTCCATAACTAGGCTGAAATGAAGATTATTTCCTATACTTTCTTCCATAGCGCTCCGCAAGCTCAATAGCCTTAAAAACTGAAGTAGGATTTTGCACCATAACATCAGCCTGCTGACAAAGATGGATCCATACCATACATAAACTTGTGAAGCTTAGCCTCATCACTGATGCTTTCCACATACATGGTCAAGTTGAGGAATTGGTTTGTATACTCTCTTACACTTAGGCCCCTTTGTTCCAAACCATACCATCTCCGTGCTAACTTCTCTTTCTCAAGAGGCAAAACAAAGACTTCAACCATAAGTGCCTTGAAAGCTTCCCAATTCTCTACAAGTATATTTTCTTTCTTAATATACCTCCACCAAGTATGGGCAAATCCTTCTAGATGCAAGGAAGCAAAGTGAATCTTCATATCATCAGTTTTAGGGTATATATCAAAGTAGGACTCCATCTTAGAGGTCCATTCCTCTAAATCAGACGGTGAAGATGATTGGCCATTAAATTTGGCTAAAACAATTTTGTCCTTAAACTCCCTTTCATGAAAGGGTTGCTGTCCCAAAATTGGCTAATCGGGATTATTTCAAGTACAGAGCCTCCAAATTGAGATGGGAATCTTCCAACAGGTGGCTGAGAATTACTATGTAATCTTCCTGTTGGTAGAATACCCCTAGAATTTTGAGTATGCAGTCCAAAATCTTGAGTATTGACCCCATTCAAACTGCCCAAATAGTCATCATGCCTCTGTGAAGCTTCTTCTACTTCGTACTGACTATTTGGAATGCCTCTTCGTCCAATAATCCCATTTCCATGACCATTTTGATTAGATGGCTGAAGTGGGGCTGAAGGGCCACTGTTTGAACAAGCCTTCTCATTAACTTCTCTTGATGCCATTTGCAACTCCATGAATTTAGAGATTTGTGCCATGAGTTTTTCATTGGATTCCACCAACTTATCAATAGAAGCCTTGGTCTGATCAGTAGATAGAACCATCTGCTCCATTCTTGACAAGATGGCCTCATGTCGTCTCAATCAAATGGATTAAGCTCAACAATTGGATTAATGAGAGAGATTAAGAATTGAAGAAGAGTACATTTGACATGGCTGAAGATGACTTGATCAATCTCATATGCTTGATAGAGCCCCCGGTTGTCCAATGTTGGTAAAATAATCCACAAGGCTTGTTTATCCGGTACTTAAGAACAATCTTGGAGCCTCAAATGCTTGAAATTGAAGCATTAAACCCGTTTCCCCCAAATTTTTGCTCCATAGAAGCTCTTGATCTTCAATCTTTAACCATTTTGTGCTTAATCCTTGCAATTTGTTGAAGAATCCTTGCTAAGATTATTCCACGGGCTAAAAGGATGAAGAATCTTCAAGAAATTGTTAAGAAATGAAAGCTTGGGCTGAAGCTTTCATGGCTGCCCATGGACTGTTCATGTAGGGTTTCAAGAGAGTGAAAGGATGAGGAATATAGCCCTATTTTGGAGTAAACACACCAGGAAGTTGAAGAAATCACTGCCAAGGATCATTTAGAAGCAACATAGCTGAAGATTGACTGAGGAGAGATGAAGAACAGGGCTGGAAAAATCAACGCAAATTTTGGGCTACTGTCCAATCCACGTGGCAGTTCTTACAGGCCATAAAATGGTGCTCCACCGATTGCATTTGATGTCTAGAGTGCCATTATGCAGGCCATTGTTGATGGAGAGTAAGGATCAGTGAGTAAAGAAGAGATCTCAGCCAGCAAACTCCATGGAAGCTTGGGCAGAGCTTGAAGAAAGAGGAAAGGAAGACCTCTTTTGAAAGGTAACTGTAGTTTAGTCTCTAACTAAGCTCGGTTAACCATCCTTTACCCTAGTTACCTCCATTTTGCATGAAATTTGATGTTGTCCAGCCATTTAAGCCATTATCCGCCATATCCGACCTTGGATATCTCCAGATGTAGTCTCTTACTAACTGTAGATGTCCTGTAGTACTCCACTAGTCACTGTCTTGTACCATTTTGGTCTGAAATTGATTTTGAAATAGGAAAATGGGACTGAAAATGGAAGAAAAGAATGGATCAAAGACTCAAGCTCTGATACCACTTGTCAGAAAGAGAACTAGGGAGAGAGAAAGAGGAGAGAGAAGATTGCAAAAGAGAGAGAAAGACTGCAAGAAGAGAGAGAAGAAGAGTGACGAGGAGAGAGAAATACTAGATTTAGAGAGAGAAAGACAGGAAAGAAGGGGAAGCCATAGAAGCTGTGAGCAAGAAGGGAGAGAAAGATTGTAATTGTATTAATGTGTCAAAAAGATGTGAAAAATTACATCTTCTCTCCTTTTATACCAATGTCAGTGTGACATGGCATAATATCAATATTATTAACACTAATTTGTTATTCCCAGCTTCTTACATCTCAAAATTCTTGTGGAAAGCATTTAGAATAATGGCATGTCTTCCTTATAGTATGAAGAAGGATCCCTATACTTTTGTAGAGTAGATTAAATTATATAAATGACATATATATCTTGTTCAGTTTGCTTAACTCTAGGATACTATCACTCTAAAATGCGCCAGTTTAATGTTATTGATTTTGTGCTAGTTTGTTGTTGTTAATCTTGCTTCAAAATGCCCTTGAAATGGTGATCCTCTTACTAAGAATGATGGTAAGAATACTCTTCAAAATACTAACTACTAAAACTCTTTTATGGATCCTAAAGAGCGAGTTTGTGATCAATTCTACAATAAAACTAGTATTTTGTATCTATCACATAAGACTCTTAAATCCTTTTATGTTTAACATAAAATTATAGTAAATGATTGATAAAATACGATTAAAAAGTCACAAAGGGGTCAAAAACATATCGTAAAGAAGTTACATAGGGATGAATGCACATGATATTTATGCATAGTGACCCCTCCCAATACACTACACAATCATGCATTTGGCTATTATCTAAATCTAGCACCTTGAAGGAAAAATCTTGGCTCAACGAGACCACCACCCATCTATAGGACAAACTGTCAGGGATCTTTCCCTTCCACTTTCCTTGAGGGTGTGTTTTAGTTATCCAATTATCCTAGCATATTTATGTTTAACATGCAAAGAAAAATTCATTAATTAATCATTTAACACTAGTTCCTTCATGTAATTTATTTTCACAATAGGTACAAATATGTTAAACAATACTTTGAAAGCATTTGCAAAATAATATATTTATATTGCACCTTCTCCAATATACAATGCCACCATCACAATGCGTCCCTTAATCTAAGACTTGTGTTGTCCAAATCTCACACACATCCACTAATCCATCCTTATCTAGCATCAATGCCCCTCCTCAACAGACCCAAGGGATTTATGACCAGAGCCTCTCTAGCACCCTTTTCACCTCCTATGCTATCATCCTCTCTATGGCCCCTCCTCAACAGACCCAAGGGATTTATGACCAGAGCCTCTCTAGCACCCTTTTCACCTCCTATGCTATCATCCTCTCTATGGAGAGACCTCTCGCATGTGGGGGCCTCTAGTGTAGTTAAAATAGTCCCTTGGCTGAAGGGCTTTGGCCACTAACCTTGGGTAAGGTTTAGTGTGTAACTATAAATCTGCCATAAGAAGGGCACAATAACTTTTTTTCAATTTCACAACAAAAGCAATCATCCTATCAAAGCTTGGAAACATCCCTTTTTTCATAATATCAATCCAAATAATCACTTTGGATACCCCATATAAATCAAACCAATTTATCTTTGGGTAAAAAAATCATCTCTTTCACAATACAATCAGACTTTCCTTTAAAAGATAAATTTGACAAAACAAAATAATTTCCTTTGAGTGTGTTGCAAGGAAGGATACAATCTATAACAACGTATTCTTCCATTATAGTGCAATCTCAAAGTAATGCATGCTAATCACATATTAAAATTACACATATTCTATCTTTTCTTTACATCATAATGATTCAACATTTTATCATGTGCACCCATGCATAACTCTCTTTGTTCTAGTCCCATGACTAATATCTACTTAAATGAGTGACATTTTCATTATTTGTATGCAATAACAAAGTGACTTAGGTAAAAGAGAGTCAAATTTATAGGGAGCACCTACAGTTTTCTTGGAAGTCATGGGTTTGAATTGTTTATGTGGTCAAAGGAATGATAGAATGAAAGTATGCTATGGGAAATTGCCTCTACCTTGGTACTATCGAGTTGGACTACCACTTTGTAAAGGCCTTGGTACTTGAACAAACTAAACTCTAGTCTTGTATCTATGGTTTACCACTCCAGTCTTTCTTGGTGCGATGATGAGGATTGATGGGAGAAATCATGAGGTGATGAAACTTACTATAGAGCTCTAGAATAAAAGATTCCCTCTTCCTCTCCTTCGTTTTATCTTCATTCCCTCTCTTACTTTTCTCCTCCTTCTCTGACCCCTACAAATCTCTCTCTCTCTCTCTCTCTCTCTCTCTCTCTCTCTCTCTCTCTCTCTCTCTCTCTCTCTCTCTCTCTCTCTCTCTCTCTCTCTCTCTCTCTCTCTCTCTCTCTCTCTCTCTCTCTCTCTCTCTCTCTCTCTCTCTCTCTCTCTCTCTCTCTCTCTCTCTCTCTCTCTCTCTCTCTCTCTCTCTCTCTCTCTCTCTCTCTCTCTCTCTCTCAGGTGTGCCAAAATTTCAAGGCAAAAAACTATCTTATTTAGCCTTAATATTAAGGATTATATATCCTTGTAAGGGCTATCTCTCTCCCATTAGCTCATAGCTATGGCCATCATCTAAACTATCTCTTTTTATCTCATGATGGCTCCAAAGCCAATTTATGGTCACACAGGTAATGGAAGATCAAGGCAACATTCACGTTGATGATTTTGTTGGTACCAAGTTATTCAATGGTGGTTGTGAGTTTGTCATGGATCTAATAGATTTGAGGAGAATGGTTATGATGCAATTAGCCATGTCAACTTATTCTTTCCTTTTCCTTTAACTTTAAGGTTAAAGTTTTATTCTTTTTAACCTTTTTCCCTCTCCCTTTAGACCCTTTCACACGTGGGTATTAGAGGGCATCACACCTCTCCCGCTTAGAGGAGTCCAAATGTTTTCATCTTGAAAAGACTTAGGTTGTTAGTTCTAGCATAAGTTATATTATAGAACTTGTGGATTAGGACCCACCACACTTTTGCTTCTTTTTTGCATAAGCATTTAAAATTACTCAAGGAAATCAAGGATAATTAATTGCAACATCACACTTCAACATTTATTGCAATTAGTAGGATATCATTCCAAATATAAGGCTTATTATATCTTATGAAGAGAGTTCTAGGACTTCTAATCATGTTCAAAGATTTGAGAGGGTTCTAGGTCTTCATCACTATCGGATTGAGGGAATTTGAATGCCAAACTTGTATAGCTTTCCTTTGTGGAAGATTCCACCTCTTCTTAATCTAATTCAAGCCAATCAACTTAGACATATCCAACTCATTGCAAAGGAAGCATTAGTGATTTAGACATCTCTTTTAGATGCATCCTATCTCATTGCACTCATGACAATTCTTTTATTGGTCCCTTGAATCATTGAAATATTTTTCAATATTTTCCACGAGGTAGTGATCTTCAAGAAGTTGATCTCCATTAGGTCAATACTTGTATAAGAGTGTATTGGAAGTTAGATAGCCTTAGGGATTTGAGATGAGTGTCCATCAGTTGATTCCATCCATCATAGAGTTTGGTCACCTGTTGAGTAATATCCCTTGGTGGTGCATATTTTTGAAGTGTCATGAATGAGGAATAATAAGCCTCCAGGCTTAATCCTAACTAGCATAAGGAAAATAACTTATTCATCTTGATGGTACAATGAGAAGGTGGAAACTATCTCTGTCTTATGGCCTTCTTGACATCCTCCCAACTTCTAAGGATTTCATTGGTAGCATTGTCTCGACATCACTACTTCCACCATAAGCATGCTTTACTTACCAACTTCACCTTAGTAATGATAGCCTTATTACTTACACTATTCTTATTGCATGAAAATAATCTTTAAGGGTTTTGATCTGAACTTCAATATCAGTTTCAATATTGGTTCCTTTTCTTGTAAATGCAAGTAGCTTGACTTATTTTAAGAAGAATTTCTTTTCTTAAAGATCAACATCCATATTGTTGGAAGGTGCTTGATAATCAAGACTAAATGATTTAGGATTATTTTTTTTAAGAATAGCTTCCGAGACCTAAAATGGGCTTGACACTAACTCTAATGGATCTAGCTAGTTCCTAAACACACCAAACAACCCCACATGGCCTTGTGGCTAAAAGTGTCTAGGTATTATAAATAATTGCTCTAAATGTTATCTTTCTAGGTACAATTTTAGATTGTAGTTCAACTAATTACCCCTCCCGAATCCAAGAAAAGGATTTTTCCACACACATGCAACTATCTTACCTCAAATCACACACATGAAGGGCTCCCCTCAAACCAATTGTTGTGACCCCTATGGCTCTCCTACATCCCAAGGATTGGCCCTAGGATGTGCCATCTAAAATATATAACACATCATAGCATGCTCCTCTCTTGATATTAATTGTTCCAAAAATTTATTCGTAGCCTCACATAATTGTATCCCTAAGAAATAAACATGCTAATCTATAGCTAGGGATAGTCTTTCACTCCACATGGATCAAGGGGTTTTCATACAATTGCTATGCATCCAAGAGATTTATTCAGATACCATGCTTATATGCATATGCAATGTATCATGCCACATGGTGTCAAATAATTCTAACTAATAAATCAACCATGTGACATAAAACCATTCTATTCATGATTTATTTTAGCATAGTGCGATGTTAAAGAGATAAAATCGTGCTAACCCATGCTTCTACTCCTTTAAATATTCACGAAATCCTAAATGCCTTACTACAATGCACAAAAAATTGGTTCTTCATTGAAAAGATGCAAAGTTTTTACATTTATTTCATGTCTATGCCTTATATATATCAAATTTTATATTTTATGTGCATTTTGCATAGAACCTACCCTTATCCAATCACTTTAACATAAAAAGCAAGCATAGACTACGGCTAAATCCCATGCCCTACTAGTCACTACACATTTGTCAATGTTTCCTTAAATTTTTTTATTTTTCTAGGCTCAAATTTTTAGTTTTCTCTATTTTTTATTTTTCATTATTTTTCTCAATTACTATTATCATAATTATTGATCATTTTATAAATGTTTATCATAAATATAGAAACACCACCATTGTAACCACCATACATTATTTTGCCCCATATGCACCATTACTTTTATCATTTGATCAACTATCATCATATTTCTTAGAGTTTACGAGCATGGCTTGAATAACTAATTTTTGTATTATAATAACCACAAATTCCAAAAATGTCAAAATGTAGTACTTGGATATAATATATATTACTTCCTTATCAAATTTTACCCCATATGCACCTCAATTACATGATGAAAATAGAAATAAAATCAAATTTCCTTTGAAACTGAGACTTATCAAAAAATATTCCATAGAATCACTTTATTTTTTATGATTTCAAAGTTGCTTAGGTAACTTGCTGACACTTCACATAGTCGCTAATAGTCACCTTCACATTCCTCTACTCCATTGCTTGCATCGTACTATGTTTCGGTGTACATTCCATCTCATCCTCTTAGCCCGTATGAATAGTGATTATAGGGAGAGAGAAAGAGGAGAGAGAAGATTGAAATTTGGACTTTTGATAGAATGCATTATTATTAGCGATTTTTGTGGCAATTGAAGGCAAAGAAATTGAGCATCTCATGGCCAAGACTGCTCCTTGCATCTCTGCCAACTGTGAAATGCATTTCATGGGGATTCAGAAGGTGCATTGAAAAAGTGTGCCCCCCCCCCCCCCCCACCCAAATCATGAGTTTTTTTATTATTTAAGCTTCTTAATGAGTCAAATAACTAGTTGGGCCTTTTGTGTGTTTACACTACCGACAAGTAGTTCAAAGGCCTAAACAAGCTCAGATTCTAGATTTGAAAATATCATCGCATTCTTGGCATTGTTTTCTATTGACTTGGCCACTTGGATGCTATTTTTAGCTTTTGAATCAGGTATCTGCTTTGTAACGACTAAAGTTATGCCTCTTTAAATGGGCCTTCTAATAAACTTTGATTGAGGAACAAACGCTTACAATACATTTCGAGCAATCTAGTTTTGCTTAGAAGACTCCATTGCCTCTTTATTTTTACCATAAATGCATCATTTTTTGCTTCCATTTTAGTGGTTAGATCACCTCTCATTGGTGACCACAAGATAGGGTGACTCATGCCATCAAACCCACGGATTAATCTGCACACAAATAAAAGATAGTAAGCATCAAGGTGCTTCAAATAAAATACAAAACATAGTTCTCATCCTACCTCCCTAACAAAGATCAAGGCATGAATTCCCCAACAGATAGGCCAAGCATAATCTAACAAAAAGATCAAGAGTTAGCTGCTAACCAATGGATCCAATACAGACCTACCAAAAGACTTCTCGAAGAGGTCATCCTAAGTGGTGGTCTAACCTGCCTACTTGACCCAGGATAACTATGCTAGGAACTACTTCTAGGCAAGTACTCCTATAGCTTGGTCCACTTGAATTCATATATTTTCTTTTTTTTTCATCTCTATTCTTCATTATTTGGTACTCAGATGTGTAAAAAGGTGGGATCTAAGCATATTGTGACCCAAGGAAAATAGGGCATCAAACTCATGTCCAACAGTCTCAATACCCAAGAACCTACCAAGCTCTCATCAGGGGATACTATATCCTTTTTTTCTGCTCACTTTTATTTCACTCCAATCTTCCTTATTTTCTTTTGGCTAGATGTTATCCCAAGAAGGTAAGGCACACCTATTAAGCTTTTCCAAGGCAATAAATATCTATTCTTTTTATTTTTCTCTATATGTTGTTATTTATTCTTTTATTGTGTGTAAATTTATCATTTTCTTCTTTTATTTGTCAGCCTTCCCTAGCTGCTTCATAATTAATAGGAATTCCTAGAACCAGCATCCTTGTAGGCTAGGAGGATAGGGTCACTAGAACCAGCATCCTTGTAGGCTAGAAGGATAAGGTCACTAGGGCTACCTCTAAGACAAATCTTTGTATTCATACATTGTCTTCATACCTTGATGGCTGGTCCCCAACAAAGGAAGACACATCCCCAGATACACATACATATTTTGTTGAAGGAAAAAGGGCTAGGAAAGGAAAGACACCACCTAGACTACCCATACAAAGCTTCCATGTAGCAATTGGCTCCCTACACGTGCTTCTTCATACCTATCTAGTGCCTAACCAAAAGAAAGAACCATCAAATTCAGCCACACCAACTAGACACATGGCCCTCTTGGCCTAGCAAAGTAAATCATCTCACTACAAAAAAAGTGGCTCTCTTGGCCTAACAAAATATAACATTTATATCCAAAATAATTGTCCCTCTTAGCCTAAAGAAATATATACTTTTATACTAACTTAGCCTCCAACAAAACTGAGAATTACTCCCCTTAATACTTAAGATTAGCATGCTATGCACCACTAGATCAAAGAGTCAAGCCACTTAAACCCCTAACTAACCATACTTCCAAAGATGCTCTCTTTTACCTTGTGGACGATAACCAAACCAAGCCTTATTGTTGTCATAGCACTAATCTACCCCACTAATTCTTTAGTAGTGTCACAACAAATTGGACTTCTCACAATCTCTCATTTTTTATTATTTTCCCTCAACTCCCTAAGAGCACCACTTGTAGAATCTCCTATCTAGACATAGGTCCCCCCAAGGTCATTCTCTTTATCTCACTTATTTGGCCTAATTCCCTTATTATCTAATAGTGGTACTTTACCTAGTGAACTATTATCATCATTATTGGGTTTGGGCTTCCAAATCCATTGCCTTTTAATCTTTGCATAGTCCAATTGGATGCAACCACTTCTTTTATGTTTATATTATTTTATGATTTGGCTCACTTGCTGCCTATTACTATCTCTAAGTTGGCTCCTTTTACCAAATCCATCCCTAGGTGGGTCTTTATCATCATAAACCCTAGGTTTCCTATCACCTAGGCTTCCAATAATTGAGATAGCTTCCACATGATAACATGCATAAGCTATGTTTCAAGGAGTCATCGCATTGATATAATCTTTCTTTGAATTTGGATCATTTAGGGGTTGCTTAACCATTCTACTTCCCCCATCAAGTCTAAACCAATTTGCATTTAGCCCATAGCTTTGGAACATAGGACTAGTTGCACTAGGATGCAAGGGCTCCTAGACCCTAGGATCTTCATAGTCAATGCCTTTGGCTATCATTTGTGCCTCCAGCATTGTCAACATTCAGCAAATGTTGCCAATGCTTATGGAATTCAAGGGTGTGGGGAAAACTCCAATAGTTCTCCCAACACCTCTGAATATAGCTCTCATAATCATTTGCTTGAATTATTTTGTCCTTCAGTGACCTAGAGTTTCTCATCCTAACTTGAAAATGCATGTTTATTTCCAAGACACTAACAAAGAGGTCACAAAGCACATATTCTCGCTTTCATTGGCCAAAGCTTTGAAATTTCATCAAATGCTCTTGTGTACTCTTTGATAGAGATATATGATTCTTGATGAATCTATGCAAGTTGTGTACTCTTTGACAGAGATATATGACTATTGTGGAATCTATGCAAGTTGTCCCAAGACCCAAGTCATGGGAACCTTCTTCTCATACTCATCTAGGATTTTGTCACATAGTTCCTCAATGGTTCTAATTGACTCTCTTAGAAGGCTCCAATACAATTTCCTGATCTCTCCCTTCAAGGTACTTGAAAACACAAGCATCCAATGTATATCATCAAACCTACGTGCAAGTTGTTAGGCTTTATTCTTTCAAATGTAGCGTTCGATCCTCATCTAACAGCCCATAAAACATTGGGAGATCCCTGTAAGGAGGAGGGAATTTAGTTACCTTCATTGGGATCAATAATGGGTCATTTAGATCTTCATACTTGTCATAACCTAGGTCTAGCATATTAGAGACTCTGCTCTCTTTCATTTCCACCTCTAATAGTGTAGGAAATTTACTTGTTCCATGGACTTACCTTTCCGCCAACTCACAAGGCAATTTAGGAAGTTCAATACTATGCAATAGTAGATCTACCCCATCACTTACTAGTGGTGCTTTAGTGGAGTATATTATCATATGCCACCACTTCACTAGAACCAACGAGAGGTCCCAATAGAACCTTCCTTACCAAGAATGTTTTTCCACATAGATAGACATCATCCAATGCTTTATGGATCTTAGCAATTTCACGATGGTAACTAACTATATCAAGCACTAGCATCAAATGTACCCTTGGGTCATAATCATAGCTTGTTGTGTGCATATTGACCATTGTTGTCACAATATTTTCTTCTACAAAATTATCATCATTAGTGATCACAGATGACTAAGCCATCTTATCATTACCTTCACTTCCTCATTCCTCTAACTCCCATGGGTAGATCCATGTGTACTTTTCCATAGTGGTCCAAAATCAAGCATGATGTCACTTACGAGGTAAAGGATGAAATAGTTAGAAACATGAACAACCAAAGATCCCATTAAAACATTCAAGATCAACAAATCATCTTTTGGGTTATGGGAATTCTTTAGACTAACGGTCATGCTAATGACAAAGGCTTTAATTAGCCCCACTTTAAAATCCACTACTTCAAGGTAGCTCCCAAGTAGAAACTTAAAAAAAACTAGGTTCCTTATAGCCAAGGTTTGGAAATTGCCACTTATATGTAGCTCCCTACAAATGCATCACCTATCAAGACTAAAATGGGCTAGACACCAGCTCCAATAGCACTAGTTGGGCTCCTAAACACAATAAACAACCCCACATGGCCTTCCAAGGATATCACAACCATAGGTACTATATGAAGGCCATAAGGCCTTGATTTTGTTTGGAAAACCAAATAGGCTCTTGCCTTATTCTTTCCTTGTCTTGATTGGATGGAGGCCCATGATTGAAAAATCAAACAAAATGATCAAGCCAACAATTGGATAATTGGATGAGAAGAGGAACTCAGACAAGGTAAGCATCAAAGGAAAATTGGACAAGAGCCTTGGCTTGAGCATTGAAAATTTGAACAGTTGCAATCGAACGAGATGATGAAGAAAAATTTGAGGAACATCAATGATTGGACAATCATTGTAAAATCAAATGGCTTACTTTTTAACAAAAATCTTAGCTTTAAAGGCATTATCCCTTAGCCCTTTAACTTCCACTTGACCCCCTTTCATGCCAACATCACCTCTTATAGGGTCCAAGGAAAAATGTAAGAGATCCCCTTTGTAAAGGGGTAGTGTGTGCCACTACCTAGAATAATTCTTAGTGTTATTGAAGCCTATGGGTGCATAACTTTCACCTTGCATGGGGTGTACTCCTTAGACCTCACAATAGCACCAAAGCGTTGAACAATGACAACATTTCTCTTTAGAAACTACCTTGCCACCACAATAGTATATATTGAATCATAGTGCTAGATTCTCTTGGAACACTATGCTCTTTTTGAAGTCAGTAATCTAGCATTACATCTTGCATTGGCCTTGGCAACTAGGCATAGGACCCTATGATCAACTATTCTCGACTTTCAAAAATATTGGAAAAGAAACTCACTAGTATTTATTCCATATCCCCCAAGTGAATACCTTGAGGGTTAATAGACCAACCACTTCACCCAATTGGAAGCATATGTTAAGGTGCCACCATCCTCACGATTGCTTGTTGCAGTTTGCTCTTAAGGAGTATATGAAATCTATAGGGACCATGAGGGTGCTAATACCATGAGGTTTCATTTTTCTTTAGCTACAACCTTCCTATCTAACAATCACACGATCACATGACCATGTTCAAGATAAATCATTGTCAATATGACCACAATGGATACATTGGAGATACTTTATTCCATGATTGGAAACTTGCACCTAAGGAAATACCCACCTAAGCACACTAGGTTTTGTATGCTCATTGGTTTCCCTTAGGCATGAACCTTTCCATTTTAATACCTATCTCTAGGATGTGTTTGATCTCAAAGACCCTAAATCACTTATGCACAAACCCTAGGCTAGGACACATCCATTGTTGCACACACTCATTTCTAACTTGTGTGAGAAGAGCATACTTGGCATATATGTCATGCTACTTGGAATCTTAGAATAGGACACTCATCCCTACATCCTTAGGTTAGGCAATTCTTGAGGCTTGCAAATACCTAGGCACACACCTTTAGCCCTAGCCCTTATAGGTAACATAGGTGTAGCCTAATAGACTCACATTACCACTAATCCAACTTAGACTCATGCATGTGCACTATCATGATAGGTTTAACTTATCAAGGCCAACCACTTGGTTCACTTGCTACATGTAGCATCTCATTCTCACATCCATCTAACCCATTTGCAACTCAAGTTAGTGTCTTGATATTCTTCACCAACTAGATCACCAAAATTTTCATATAGGCACATCAACCCTTTATCCCTTTCAATTTTCCAATCTAACTGCCCACACATTCCCTCAAACAGACACTAGGCACAATGCTCATTACCACAACCCACTTAGTGCATCCCACTAGAGAAATTTGTAATGAATGAAGCTGAGAATAGAGAGGAGAATAAGCTAAGGAGAGAGAGAAAGAGAGACGAGAAGAGGAGAGAGAAATGCAAAAAAGAGGGGAGAAAGAAGGAGGAAGTCATGGAAGCTAAAGATGAAGGTGAAGAGTATGTTCTTGATAATAAATGGTTGCCCTAAATTCCAACTCTTACACCTTATATGTTCTTGAAAAGAAGGGAGAAAGAAGGAGGATGCCATGGAAGCTAAAGATGAAGAGTATGTTCTTGATAATAACCGATTTCCCTAAACTAGGGCTGTTACACTATACCTCGGTCAGTGTGGCTAGTTGTCTAACCCCTAGTTCCTATGTATCCCACTCATTACAGTCCATGCCCACCCTAGGGATAGCATGCTATCCATAACACGCCTGCTAAGGTAAAATTGCCATAACTTTTGATAGGCTACTCCAAATGGGGTGTGCCACATGTCAAAATAGAGCTTATGATGTGCACTTTCAACCATGTAGAAAGCACATCCTTGATATCTGGGAAAGTACCAAATGGTTCTAAAATAGTGTGTAGTTTGCAAGTAAGGGGTGGTCAACAGGGGCAGAACTAGCTAGTCTTTAGCCTATTGGGCATCTTGGAGGTGAAGAAACTCATTGACAATAGTGATTGGGCACTAAGAGGCTTCTTCTAGGCGTAGGCCTTGCCATTTGATGAGGTACTCCTTGATGGATCAAGATCTTAAGTGCTTACTTGTTTCCCAATGATTGCCTCAGGGATATACTGAATGCTACCTTCTTCGTCTATGGTGGGGATTTCTTCCACATAGTCCATTGAGGTGCCAATGAAGGGCTTGAGCTGGCTGATATGAAACACATTGTGAATCTTAGTGGTAGGAGGAAGCTCGCTAAGTCACCAACTCTCTTGAGGATCTGATAGGGGCCATAGCGACGGTGGGCTAGCTTATTACTACTACCCTCTTTGAGAGTGGAGTAATGGGTCATAGGCACTTTCAAAGGACCAATTCCCCTTCTTGGAATTTCAAATTCCTTCTTTTCTCATCAGCATAGAATTTAATGTGAGTTTGTACCTTTTGAAGATTCATTTTACATTGTTGAAGTGGGGTCTCCAACTCAACTTTGCTTTGAGGGTTGATATTATCATTGAATCAAATTATAGAAAGGGGAACCTTATACCCATATAATATCTCAAAAGGGGAAACCCCAATGCTAGAGTGGGTGGAGTTATTATAGGAAAACTTAGCCAAGTGGAGCCACATATCTCAACTGTGTTGTACATCATGGCAAAAGTGCCACAAGTACATCTCAAGCCATTTATTTACTCTTTCAGCCTAGCCATTTATCTTGGGATGGTATGCAATGGATGGAGCAAGCTTGGTTCCCATAGATATGAAAAATTTCTACCAAAAGTTTCTCATAAACTTAGCATCCTGATCATGCACTATGACTTGTGGTAAGCCATGAAACTTGAAGACACATTCCATAAATTGAGTGGCCACCTAAGAGGTAGCATATTGTCTCTTATTAGGGATAAAGTGGGTAGCTTTGGTGAGGCAATCAACTACCACATATATACTATTCTATCCTTTCTTGGTAACAAGGAGGCCCGTGATAAAGTACATGGTGATATGTATCCATTTCCCTTCAAGAATGGGAAGGGCTTGCAAGAGGCCAGCAGGCCTAAGTGTGTTGTCCTTGTTTTGCTAGCATGGAACAAATTTGGTTACAAAATCCTTGATATCCCTCCATAAAACTTTCCAATGAAAGCTCTTGGCAATCCTATCATAGGTTTTGAAAACACCCAAGTGACCAGCAATGGGTTGAGAATGCATCTCTTCCATGATCTCTCATACTATACTTTGAAAACACCCAAGTGACCAGTATTGGAGGACTCGACGGTCACTTTTTACTTGAAAGTAGCTCTCATACAAATAGTGGTGTCATTTATTAATAGCATGGAAAATGACCAACATCTACTAGTCGTACACATTCATTTCCATTTCCTTGTCATCAAGCTTGCGGCTCTCAAATGCAATCACACCATGTTCTTGCAATAATATTACACTAATACCCTTGCCACTAGCATCACATTGAATGGTTAACATCTTGGAGAAATCAAGGCAGACAAGGATGGGGGCAGAAGTAAGCATTTCCTTCCATTGTTTGAAGCTATGATTAGTGCTGGCATCCCAAAAGAATGATTTATTTTTTAATTGATCAGTCAAAGGTGTTTCAATGGTGGCATAATGCTTAATGAAGCATCTATAAAATGAAGAGAGACCAAGGAAACCATGTAATGAGGTAGTGTATGGATGGGGTTGGCCAATCCTTAACACATTGCACCTTCTTAGGGTCAGTCTAGATGCCATTTTTTCTAACAATGTGTCCCAAGTACTCCGCAAATTTCTACATGAAGATACAATTACTTTCCTTAGCAAATATTTGATGCTCTCTCAATGTATCAAACACCCTTCTAACATGTGCCATGTGCTCCTCTTGTGACTTGCTATAAATGAGATGTCATCAAAGAAAATGAGCACAAAATTGAATAGGAAGGGTTGAAGGATTTTATTCATGAGGCTTTGAAATGTTGTGGGGGCATTAGTCAATCCAAAAGGCATCACTAGAAAATGATAAAGCCCATGATCAGTCTTGAAAGCCATTTTATCTCATCACCCTCCCTCATACGGATCTGATGGTAGCCAAAGTCCAAATCAATCTTAGTGAGAAAGCATGCTCCTTTCAACTCATCCAACAAGTCATCAATCTGTGGGATGGGATAGTGGTTCTTCATTGTGATTTTGTTCAAGTCTATGTAGTCAATGCACATGCGAAAAGAGCCATCTTTCTTTTTGACTAACAAGACATGGGATGCATAAGGGGAAGAACTTGGTTCAATGCTCTAAATCAAGTGGATGGTCACTTGCCTCTTGGGAGGAAGGATTATAGACATCTGAAATAAATCAATGTACTCCTGAAGTAGGATTTCAAATGTTAAATCCTTAAATACTCCTACAGTAGGATCTCAAAGGCTAAATCCTTAGATACTTCAGAGGGTGACCTAAATTTTCCTTATTCAATTGCAAGACAAAGACCTATGAGCATTTCTTAAACTCCTGTTTGAGCTACTTTGTTGTAATAAGTTGAAAATTAGCATTATCTCGAATTCCCTCTAAGCGGATGAGCTATCCATGCATCATAAACTCCATGTAGAGCTAAGAGAAGTCCATAACAAATTTTCCCAATTGTTTCAACCAATCACATCCCAAGACAACATCAATGGGGCCCATATTTAAGGCAATGAGGTCAACCAATGCTACATGATTTTCATACAAACATAGGGGGACTATGGGACATAGAGGGGGCATGCATGTGTGTTGACTTGTTCCTGTCCATTTTCTACTTGAAATTTTAGGGGACATTGTAATTCCATAGGGGTGCATTTCAACTGGTCAATGGCTGAATTATTGAC
Source organism: Lygodium microphyllum (assembly GCF_053477565.2). Classification (NCBI taxonomy): domain Eukaryota; kingdom Viridiplantae; phylum Streptophyta; class Polypodiopsida; order Schizaeales; family Lygodiaceae; genus Lygodium; species Lygodium microphyllum. Next base: position 46,818,505 of record NC_141140.1, on the reverse strand, counting down.
AAAACTATGAGTACTATCACTGTTCACAAGGATAAAAACATGTTTCCCATGAATACTGCCTTGAATGCATAGGGTGTTGGGGCTTCAAGAACCCGTCTAAGCATCCAAGGAGATGGAGCAAAGGGAGGTGGTAGCCAAGTGGATGTCAAATCAAGTGTGTGGGATGGAGAATCACCTAGGTCAAAAGGGAATCCATCCTCCGAGTCATAGAACTACTCGTGATCCACATCCTCGACATGCTCAACATGGTCAACAGGGAAGTCATCCTCATCATTGTGCCAATATTCTATGATGTACATGCTATGAACCTTGATCTTGGCTATCTTGTAATGGCACTTGGAGGCATGGTTCACAGTGTTTTTATCCCCACATTTAAAAGGTAGGCCTTTTTCCTTCTATTCCCCACAACATCTAGGTGAAATGAACCGTTCCAATCCATAGATATACTTATGCAACTTAGAATCATTGCTAATGCTCTCCTCATAGATGGTCAAGTTCATAAACTAATTTGTGTACTCTTGAACAGTGAGATTGCATTGGTCAAGAGTGTACCATCATCTTGCCAACTGCTCTTTTTCCATTGGGGATACAAATACTTGAACCATATGCATTTTGAAGTCTTCCCAATCAATGAACTGATTATTCATTTGATTGATATAGCACCACCATGAGTGAGCAAATCCTTCCAAGTGGAGAGAAGAAAAGACAAATTTTTTATCATCAGTGCAGGGGTAGATATTGAAGTAGGACTCCAGCTCAGATATCCATTCCTCTAAGTCTGATGGTGAGGGGGATTTCCCATTGCACCTAGTGAGAAGAATCTTGTCACGTAGATCATGAGGGCCTTGCTACCTATGATGAAACCCTTTCTATCCATTTATCTCATGATGTCCATACATATCTTGTTGCCCATACATACCATGTGGTGCATTTATCCCATGCTGTCCATTATTGCCATGCTACCCATGATTGCCATGTTGACCATGAATACCATACTATCCATGATGGGGCTGATTCATATAAGTTCCATTGGGGATCCAAGGGAGAGTGGGGGAGCTTCTACCAATGGTGGGAGAGGCCTCTGTGGGGGGTTGGCTACATGGTTGATGGGGAGCTCAAGAGGGGCTCGTCATGAGAAGAGAAGGTTAAGCAACCTCATGGTAGGTAGAAGGGGGAATACCCTTAGATCCAAGAATGCCCTATGGGCCATGTAGTGGCTTTAGTGGTGGAGGGCATCAAGATTCATGTTTGAGTTCATTTGCCTTCTCTTGGGATGAAGTTGTAGGTAGCTGAGCTATAAGACTTGTGAGCTACTCCAAGGTTTGCTTAGTCTTACAGTTTAAGAGGTCCATTTACTCAATTTCTTCATCAAACTTGGACATCATTTGGCAGTGGTTGGTGACCATGTCATTATGCCTCTCCATGTGACGAATCTCATGCTCACATAAGGTGTGGTTGACTAGGCTGTAGGGGTCCATATCAGGCACTCCCTCATGCATAGCACCATGGTAATATTGTGTCGAGCTAGGTTCATCATTCATGGAGGTTCTAGAGTCTCTAATCTCCCTCTAGATTTCTTCACAAGCCTTACTTTTCCTTTCTGGCTAGCCACTTGGATGTAGGTCACAAGATCTACCATTAGTAAATAGGGTGTAGCTTTTGGTGGAAAACTCCAATTAGAGAGATTTTTTATTCAGATCATAGGGGATGAAACACTCTTTGAGATGAGCTATTAAGATTTGTGGTTAAAAATTATCATAATTTTTTGCAATTGGATTTCTATGTTTGGTCTACACCCTCTCCACAATGACCTCGGTGCATAAAAATGGCCATAACTTTTAGAGCTTAGCTCTGATTGGGAATATCCTTTATTCAAAGAAGCAGGGATGAAGCCCTCTTCAAGAGGAGCTATGCTTTACTCCCAACGATAATACGGAATTTTTTGTAATTGAATCTTTATGATTGTACTAATTGACTATGAATAAAAACATTATATGTCCTTTAATGCAAAAGCAATATATGAATGGCTCATAGATTGAGGGGCCTAAGGAAAATCATAAATAACATCTTGAGTATACTAATCATCATCCCAAGCACATTTACATGTCCATCTTCTCTCTCATCACTTCATAAGTGAAGCTTAACATCATATATCCCTTTTGACTACATACACTTCAAGTGTCATACACATGTGGCATAAGCACTGAAAAGGTGCCCAAAGCAAATCATTCATCATAAGAGGTGGCGACCATAGGAGAGTAATTGCACCTGCATACAAGTATTGGGCTTTGTATCATTGAGAGGTGGGCAAATTTTCCCCCAAGATGGGTTGTGCACCCCTTCAAGGTCTTAAGTAGTAAGGGAGGGCCACCCCTCTTTTGGCTTGCCACCTCTCCTCGCATCAACCTTTTTCTCAGCCGGAGTATACATGGTAGAATTTTTTACTAACCAATCAGCATGAGATACATTGGACAGGAAACATTGGGTCATTTCATGAGATGCAAGGATAAACAAGAGCTTAGATAGGGATTACCTTAGTCTTCTAGTGACTTAGTGGGGCTACTACTTACCTGTTTACAAAGGTCTATTACTCACTTGAGATTAATCCAAGGCATGCAAGATAAAGAAGGGCTTAATGTTAGTAAATGCAATTGATTTAGGATTAGTTATGATGCATTAGGAGGCAAATAAGGTATTGATTTCAGTGGCCACATGCATACAATGAAGGATTGAACTAGTCAATCCTATGCAACCTTAATCTCTCCAACAAAAGAGATTAAGCTCAGTAAAGTGGATTAAGATTAGTTTGACATACCTCTCCAGTGTCTGGGGAAGATAATTGAAGCATAACCCATCATGATGCCAATTGCTCCATCAAGCAAGTCCAATTGGTTGGAGTAATCCAATGGATGAAGACTTCAAGAATGCTTCCACTAATGATGGGGCTCCCATGTTTGCTCCTAAGCTTGAGTATCAAAATGGAAAGCTTCAAATGGAGCTGTCATGGCTACCCACAAGAATCCTATGCATGTTGAGCTCCATGTCTTCAATCTTGTTAAAAGAAGGCAAAAGGGGGTGAGGGATTTCCTGATGAGGGCTGAGCTTCCAAAGGTTGTGGGTTGAATTAAGAGCTTAGTGGCTACCTCTTAGACAATGTATACCAGGGTTTTCATATATTGGGAGCTAAAATGCTAGAGGGGAATGTCAAAATCTTTCTATGGGGGGCTCCAACCATTGCCCAAGTTAGGAAGGCCAAAGGAGTTATTGAGTCCTAGAGTAGAAGGGTAGGAGGAGGGTAGGGGGTAGCAACAAAATTTGTGGCTGGGCTTCCTTGTCCCCTCTAGGGTACTCAATCTATAGTGTAGAGATGTGGGGGGATCAAGTCCAAGTAGTGGCTAATGTCTTGGATGAAGCTGGAGCAAGACCTTAGAGGTTATAGGGACTAGGAGCCAAGGAAACTTACAAGAGAAGAGAGAGGAGGGATGAGGCAAAAAGTAACCGAGTTTTTTGCCCTCTTATAACTCTTGAGTCTCTAAACTTGGCATGGAACCCCTAAAATCTACATGAAAAGGAGTGATGACCTACTAAGTTAGCCATTTTACCTCCAGATATGTCTAAGTCTCCAGCCATAGCTTCTAGTTGCTCTGAAAAGGTAAGACTAATTGTGATCATTCTTGTTGTACCTGTACTTGTAACCTAAGTAACTAGGGTTTTGTGATTTGAAAAGGGAGAAAGAGGAAAGAAGAAAAGGACCAAATCCTAATGCCCTGATACCACTTTTTATGAATGAAACTGAGAGGAGAGAGGAGAATGAGCTAAGGAGAGAGAAAGAGATAAAGAAGGAGAGAAAGAGACTAGAAGAGGAGAGATAAAGGCATAAAAGAGGGGAGAAAGAAGGAGGAATCCATGGAAGATGAAGATGAAGGTGAAGAGTATGCTCTTGATAATAACTAGTTGCCCTAAACTAGGACTCTTACACCTTATATACCCTAGTTAGTGTGATTGGGTGTCTAAACCCTAGTTCATATGTATCCCACTCGTTACAAACTTAATTCTAGGTGGACATGTAGGCACCATTGTTGCAAAGGTACTATTCAATTAAGCACCCCACACTCACTTAGATAACAAGAAATCAACGCATGCTAGATCTCCCACTCAATCCATAGACCACCACTTAGCATGGTATTAGGCACATTTTTCTCAATGGAAGTGGATGCACTAGGCATGCAAGTCCATTGATTAAGCCCATCGATTCTACTAAGATCTTGGACATAAGCACTTTGTGTAGTCCTTAGAGTAGTATCCACAAACCATGAGGCACATTACTTCAGAATCTTGGATACTAAACCCTTGGGTTAGGCACTCTTCAAACCCTATAAATAACTAAGCACACACAAATAACACAAATATAGAGATACGTGGCCTAGCACCCATACATCAACTTCGGCACTTGTACACTCCTAAGGTTTTTCATGTAGTAATAGGCTTCATTGGAGAGACTCTATAATCAATCCCCTTACCCTAGCACACACTCCTCATGATTAGGCACAACTAAAGACAAGGGGCAATACTTAAAGGACCACAACCACGCCTAGTGACACTTGACGCTTTGTTTCTTGAGACAAAACATGAGTCTTCCAGTCATGAGCATCACCCATTCTCAAACTCAAAAGAAGCATCTTCTTAATAGGATTGTCCTTGAATGTGTAGGGGGGCGAAACCATGCATCTTGATTAATTGCTACCAATGAATGCCCAGGCATGTCGAGAAATTATCCAAACTGGCCTAGGTTTTGGTGTCGATCATAAGGTTCAAAAAACCACCATCATTGCTCAACTAAGCCCTTGACTTAATGCACCATTGAGCATCTTAAATTCTAAATCCCCTCAAGGCTAATCGATTAATTGTAGCAATGCCCATAACCCTAGAAAACTCTTAGCAAGGGTCAGCCACCTTAGGGTCAGGTGCAATCTATGACAATTGCTAGCTTATGAGAGGCAACAACCTTAACAAGAGATCTTGCCCTCATTGAGTGGTGGAATTGGATATGAACATGCTTCAAAATTATGCTCAGTTCTAGTCCTAGATGTATAATCTTTGGCAAGGATACCAATTGCATTTGAGAGAGCCCTAGAGTTCTAGTGTAATTGATTCAAGATACAATACAAGGGAAAGACATAATATCACCAAGGAAGGCCTCACAAGTAGAGATTAAAGCACTTTTGATTAAGTTTTGTGAGTGATACTATATCTCTCAAATGTAGAACCATTCCTTAATGGGAAAAATTAACATCTAAAGCAAAGGAGGGTTAAAATTGCAAATCAAGAAATCTTACATGAAGCTATTTGAGTGTTGTGATGTATTTTTTAAGATTTGATGATTATTGTTGAGTTTTACCCTTGCATGAGAGATGGACAAATAATCCAAAAAAAAGGTCTCACTATGCAGTCCCATCACAAAAAGATGCATTACATCTCTTCATGTTGTCTGAAAAAGATCAAAATTCTATTTGTGCATCATTCATTGTTAGCTCCAATAGGCAAGAAAGAGATTCATATCATTGAAAGAAGTGTGTGTACTTGTCAAATCATTCAAAAAGGGAGAGAAATAAACCAATCATAAAAAAACTAGATAAGAAAAGAAAATCCAAGAACTATATCAAAGCCAACCACAATAATATTGACATAGGGGGATCAAGAGACTCTAGTAGAGCTCTCAAAATAAGCTATGGATCCAATCCTCTCTCACCAACATCATGATCATACACAAGAGGTGGATCATGGGCCACTAGAGGACCAAATGCATGCTATCTAGGTGTGGATTGTATCGTAGTATAAGGCTCCTCCCCTGAAAGATCACCATGTGTAGCTCAACTAGCTACTCAGGTTGCTTATGCATCTTATCCTCATGAAACACAAGACCATGGCTATAGATAACCTTCCAAGCCTATAGATCCCAAAGGTGATAGCCCATCTCACCTACATCACTGTATCCAAGAAAGATGCAATTGAAAAACTTAAGCCATCTTGTTGTGTTTGTCTTTGGGAATATGGCAAAGTGCCTCACATCCAAAGACTTGGATGTGAGCATGTGATCAAAACTTTCCACTTTGGATCATTTGCACTGCTTCTCACTAAAAGGTTAAAGAAATTTGGGATAGGGCCAATTTGTTGGTTGCTTGTCCTCATTGAAGAGAGAAAGAGGCTCCTCTAGCACTTTGCTCTTACCTTTATCAAAACAAAGACAATTTGGGCATGAAACCTACATGAGCTAGGCCAATTGGAGTCAACTAGATCCAAAATGGATTGGAATCTAGAGGTAGGGGACTATTGGCCTTGAGCCATAGAACTTGTTGTAGAGGGAGAATGGATAGGACTTGAGGAAGGTGGAGTTGATAGAGTTTGGGCAAGAGCCAGAATCAATCTTGGAGCAAACGGCAAGAGATGAGTCAATGATGACTCAGGAAAGAGAAATCGGGGAGCTTACTCATAAATATATGTATATATCACGTGGGTTCAACATAAGGGATTTTCAAATTTCCATTTTTACACATAGAAGGGTCCCATAAAAAGGGGTTATTTATAGATTGAATAGAAAAGGTTGATATTTTAGTAAGGAAAAATTCACAAATAAGGATATGTATGAATAGGCCTTGAACGCACATGATATAGATGGTATACCTATAATGAATTACCCATGAAAGAGAAAGGAGCTACACACAAGGATTTTGCATAGCAACATGAAAATAATGCATTACTTCCTCCTAGTCCTCTTGCACTTGCTACTAAAAAGCAAGTTGCAGTTCTTTGAGAGACTCTAGGGATAGATTGTTGCTCCATCCTTGTTCTCCAAACCATCCAATTAGGCATGTAGAAAGATGGCCTTTGCATCAACATCATATAGGCAATTGCAATTGGAATTCACAAAATCTAGATAGGTGGTTTAACACATTAGAAGGTACTACTATTGCTCCTAAGATTTTGAATCCAGTTGGTGCACTTGAGTATGTGTCCTATTGGACTACATCCATCTCTACCTACAAGGAGTTCAACTCCCATTGAATTTGAGATTGGCAGGCTAAGCTTGCTACGATATACTTTTGACAGCATTGAGAAAAGTTTAGATTGAACTATGCTAGAAAGAGTTTTGGAGGCGTAGATGACAAAGGCATCAAACGTACAAGTAGCTAGCCAGCCATAGCAATTGCATCGAAAGGTGCACCTATACTATGGCTATCTCCCTAGAATTCTATGTTAACTTGGGTCCACTTCTAACCACGAACAATTCCTTTGAGCAAGGCAAGACGAGACTTGAATTCCAGCTTCCTACTTACAGTGGTCTAAGCTTGTGGAAGCTTTGACAGGTCATATGTTTTCCTGTTCCAAGGGAGAGGGATCACCTAGAGTAGTTCCAAAGGCTCCTAAATCCTCAAGCTTCATTAGAGGCTCATGCTACTACTCTTGTGCCTCCTACTATTGCTCCTAGGCCTCCTATTGCTACTGTTACATCCATGGAAATGTCACAAATTGGTACAAACACAATGCCTACACCCACTCTTATGTCACCTCTCTATGCTCAAGGAGCATGAGTTTAATCCTCTCAAATAAGATCTGAGAGTAACCTCCTATGGTGAGAACAAAGAGCATGGACTTGTGACAAGCAAGAAAAGTAGAAGATCACAAGGATGTGAGTGAGCAAGAGAGAAGAGTGCAAAGGCAAAGCAGGAGAACATAGATGATAATCATAGCCAAGGTAACTATTTTTTGAGATTCGCACTAGGGAGAAAGGAGCCAATGCACATGCACCACGTCATCCTTTGAAGCCATGATGAACCATTAATATTGTTCGTGCTTCAAAACCTCATACTATCACCACATATAGCCGATGTCTTGAATCATGAGTGGGCACATTTAAAAATTCCTACATCAACTAAATCCATAAAATAATTATCATGGAGAACTTAGCCACCAACGACTATTAGGGTTGTTGAGGTTGTCAAAGGAATTTGAACCACCTAGAGTAGAAGAACTAGAAACAGACTTTGTAACAAGTTAGATCAAACCCTACCCCTTCCTTTAGCAAAAAATAGCACACCAACCTATTTTCATGGTAATGTCCAAGATGAAACCCATTAACTCTATGTGAGAGCAAATTTCCTTGTAAATTAGTGAGGTAAAGTGCATTGGAACCAGTCGACTAGAACACCCAAAAAGGGCTATGCCATTGGATTGTGCTTCAAGTCTAGTATAGTCATGGATGCCACCTCTTGGGTTGGTTGGACCAGTTGATTGGGTCAAATCATCTACAACAAATAGTCATTGAATGCTAAAAATAGATCAAATAAATGACGCAATGGGATGGTAATAGGATATGGCAAAATTTAATCCATATCTTGAGGCTTTGAAATAGCAACCAAAGTAGGATTTGTTTTGTGTTAGGGGATAGCAACTTCCACTTGCAAAAAATATGTAATGAGAATGTAGTATCTAGGTGTCCGAGGTGAAAGTAAGGGCTTGTGCTAAGGTAGTAGTATGGGGTTTATGAATGATGGGGAATCCATAGCAACCATGAATGTTTGTATCAAAATCTACTCCTACCCTACAAGAATACGCCATGAAAGCAGGGTTGTTTCTCTCAGAGGGAAGGGTATTACAAAAAGCCATCTAGGAGAACACATTGTTGTCGCAAATGCGTCTCCACCATAGTGGCTAGCACTCGTATCTGGGCACAGACCAAGGCACTTCAAAAACCTTATTTTTCCAATACTCCACATCCTCAGTGCCCTAGAGGGTGGGACTCTTCTCTCTTTCTTCCAACCATTGTTGGCCTAGCCGGCTTCCAAGGATGATCACCTCTTCCACTACTTTAAGGGGAAGGACTCTGTGCAGGCCGTTGGGGAGGAGGAAGCTGAAGTTAAAAGGCTGTTTCTCTTTTTCCTGTCTCTCCCAGACTATGAGTTCCGCATGGAAGTTGACCAGCAGGTCACCTGGGCATGGTGGAAGAGGTGCAGATGGCTATGCCATAGGTTTGACCCTCAATCTCTATCTACCTTCTTCCACCATTTTATTTCCCTTTTTCCTCAAGGCAGTTGTTCTTTCTACGGATGTGTCTGTTGATTGCTGCTATTCTTCAGAGTGGGGTGAAGGGGGTTGTGGGATACTTCTTTGAATCTGCCCATGTCAAATTGCAGTTCAACTTCACCCCTTTGGGGATATTCTTGCCATACCTCCTCTACAAACCCTAGTGCATCAATCTCCTGAGGGGTTAGGCTGGCCAACAACAAGTACTTGCATTGTTCATCAAGGGTCAACCCAACTGCAATGGGTTGTGGTGACATGAGTAGCCCTACTTGCAGAGCTCTGTGTGCTATGCTCAGTTTCTTCTTTACCACCTCAAGGGACTCCCCTTCCTCCATGTGAGTGGCATCCATCATCAAAGTATTCAAGAAAGCTCGTTGTTGAGTATTGAAGCCCACTTGGGCTGCCTCTACTCTGCTTTCTGCTAGGACTTTGTCTTTTTACAACGAGAGCCATGCGATGTGCCAAGGTCTTCACTCTTCGTTCATTTTGGCCTACCCATTCTTCAGCTCTCTTTTTCATCTCCTCCGTCTTTCTCCTTGTCTTTGTACTAGGGCCATGAGTCTCTGCTCTTGGTCTTCCAATTCCCTGCTCATTGTGTCCTACTCTTTTCTTTCAAGGCTCAACTTTTCAGTCATAGTTTCCATCTCTTTGTGGTGTTGCTCCTCTTCTTGCTTCCTTTCTTCTTCCCTTGCGGCAAACTCTTCCATGCCTTGTACGATCCAATCTATTTTTGCTACCAAATTCTCATGTTGCATGATTAAAAGTTTATACTCTCTGCATTTCCTCTAACTCTTGATTTTCATCTTTGAGCCATTGCCGCTAGCTTTTCTCCTTGTCATATTTGGCCTTTAGTCCTTGTTTTAGATCAAAGATCTCCTTTTGTTGCATAGCTATTTGCCTCGTCTTTTCAAGATGGAAGGTTGCCACCGACTCCTTTTCCGCTTCCAACTCAGCCACCGCTATCTTTATTTCCTCCTTTTCCTTCTCTAGCTCTAAGAGAGTAGTTAAACAACATATTCATCATAGTTTTCTAGTGGCATCATAGTATTAGGGATTGGAGTGGTCGAAGCCATGTCCCTCATCCCTAGGCGAACTTAAAGCCTCTAGGTCATGGATTCAGCTTTGCTGTTTTATGGACCGGCGAGTTGCTTTGGCCATTTCTTCCTCCTCCTTTCTCCTCAACTCCGCCTCCTTTTCCACAACTCTTCTCTCTCTCTCTCTCTCTTCCTCTATTTTCCTTGATTCTTTTGCCAAGTTTTCAACTTCTTCCTTCTCTTTCTTCTTCCTCTCTTTAGCCTCTTTTAGGGATTCCCTTTTGGCTCTCTCTAGATCTTCTTTTTCCTTCTTCCTATCCTCATCCTATTTCTTCTCCCGAGCTATCTTTTTAGTGGGCTTCTTTGCTTTTTTCCTTCTGGATTAAGCCTCCTGATCCTCCTTCTCTATCTCAGTTTCTGTCATGTCACTCGATGGCTCTTTCTCCTAGTGGATCAGCAACCTATCTGGAGTCTCATCCCCTCTTTCTTCTCCTTGTTTGCTAAGCTTCTTTTACAGCCTCTTGGATCATGGATTTCAACACACTTCCATTTCCGATGAAAGAGGCTTTCGAGGAAGGTTTCTTTCTCTCATTACTTTTAGGGGCTGGGAACTATCCGTCTACCAATATGCTGCCCAGAGCTAGTGCTTTGGCTACTTGGTCTATAGTCTTGCGCACATAACCGTTCCAATCTACCTCATCCAAGGTGTGGGCTGCCACATTCTCCAGCACAGACACACTGATTTGGTACATGAGGGAGTTATAGCATTGGCTGGAGAAGAGTGAGTGCACCAATTTTGCCTGCATGCGAGCCTCGGCATTGGGGATGTTGCGTATGCTAATACCATCATTTGTCAAAACATACTCCCTCGGCATTGGGGATGTTGCGTATGCTAATACCATCATTTGTCAAAACATACTCCCTCTTTACACATCTCTATTATGTTTCTTCTCCACCTTAGATTCTGACCCAAGTGCCTTCTCCACCAAGGCTTGGTTCAATGGCACCTGCACCTATTTAGCATTCTCTCCTTCTCCCATAGTCACTATTCCGCATTCTTGATTGGGGTTGTATGTTCTCAAAAATTCCACACACTTTGTGTGGTCAGGCTCCTGCGCAAACTTCTCTAGGTACTTCGAGAGGTTACACTATTCCACCACTTTCCTTGTAGCCTCCTCCTTGGCTACCACCTCCTTGAGGTTGTGGATACTGCAGAAATTCAACTAATTATAAGCACGGTTTTCTAAGCTAAGGCCATACTGCGTCCTCTCCTCCTACATGAAAGGGAGTCGATGAGCACGATCTTGCTGCGACATCTTTCATTCTTGTCATGAACCATGATTCCCATTAGTACTTTCAAAACAATTATTTGCTGAAAAGTCTTCATGTTTGTTGAATGAAAACATTTAATCTCCAAAATAAACTTTCCTTTTAAACTTTTCACCCTTTATTTCAAAATTTTTGTGACATTTTTCTTTATGCATTTGCTTGATTTTGATTGGTTCTGATTTGGCTCACCTTACCCCCTCCCCTTCCGGATTTGAGAAGAATCCTTCCTAGGATTGAAGGTTAGCAGGCCAAGGGTATTCAGCATACGGGTCGAGTGTTTACCTTTGCATGAGCCAAGCGTAGAAGTCTGGATTGTACTCCAACTGAGCTTTGCGGTCCAAATCGAAGGGTTGGCTGCCTATGTGTGTGATGTAAGTAAGTACATCCATTAGGAAGTCATCAAAATCGACACGGCTAGCAATATATAACTCTTCCTTGATCAGGAGGCAATCAAGGTAAGGGTGTCCTTTGATGTGCTCTTCCATGTGTCGGCCACAAGTAGTTGTTAACACCCTATTCGAGGTTGGAACGACATAAGTTGGGTCATACGTGATTGTACGTCACTACTCAGTGTTGGTCATTATTTGGCATCCTTCGAGTTCCCATTGCAATCGAAGAGCGTACCAGTTCTATAAGAACAGGGATTCGGTTTCAACAAGCTATTTCAACTCCTAGATTTCTTGGTCACTGAGACATAAGTAGCTCACTTATCATACGACATAATGAGATGTTGTTTGATGGCCTGCTCTCTAGATATCTCAATGATGAGCAACTTTGCAAACTGAGTGGGGTGATTTGATGAATGAAAATTCGAATGTATCCCATGAACAAGGCATCGTATGAACTTTATTTACTAAGGGCTCTTGCAATAGGTCCAAGTCCAAGCGGTCATAGCTCAGAGCCAACAACATGAATGTGGCATCTAAGCATCTAAGGCAAGCAATCATGTCATCCCCTATGTCTTCGACAGTGTCAAAAATGATTTCCACTCATAGGAGGTTCTAAGGCCTGTGGGTGGTTAGGGTTTGACAGAACTAGAAAGTTTGGCAGCAAATGGTTGCGGGTTCGGTTGTTCTTGAGATTGCAGTTGGGTCCCTTGCACCATGGGCTGGGACTAGACTGCTAATGGGGCACTGCTACTTGCGAATGCAGCTTCCTGAGTCTTGGTAGAGTTATCTGGTACTGGTTTGGAAGTAGCAGGCTAAGATTTGGGCTAATAGACTTGGTCAGTCTTCATGGGCATAATCAGTTGTGAGTCTATGGGCTTGGTGTCTCGAGGCTTATGCAGCTTTAGGCCTTGACACATTGTATGGTTGGGTATGGTTAAGCATGAGGGCAGCGTTTGACTAGTGCCTTTGGTTGTTTTAGCCTTAGGGATCCATATCCAGGCATTACCCTCATAATAGCCTTGTGCTTGCAATAGGGTCTCAGGAATCTATCGTGGCTTGACTGTATGTCGCTATCTATAGCTTTGTCTTGGCCTCCCAGGTTTTGAGGTTGTGTTCTTAGCCTTGCAAAGGTGTGGCCGATTGCTCGTCGGTGGCAGGCTCTGATGTTTAGATACCCATGTGAACTGGGGTTCATGGGCATCGTCTTTGGCCTTAGTGGATTGTTGGCATAGAGGCTTGGCGGGTTGTAACAAGTCACAACACCCCTCCTTAGACTTGGCTACAGGTGTTTCTACCCGTGGCTTTGTGGGTCTCGTAGGAGTCTTGCAGCCCTTGCTAAAGGCTACTACTATGCAAACATTGCCAATGGCTAGGTGGATACGCTACGACTCATAATCGACATTGCAGTGACCTTGCTTTTTAAAGGTTCAACCTAGCAATGACTCCGTGCCTGTATCTTTAATGTTTGGCAACACATAAAAGATCATCAATATGCTCTTAGACTCGATAGAAACTGTGGCCCTACACTTCCCTAAGAGTGTGTATGATTAGCTCCCATATAGGCTTAGTTTGGCAGTAGTGGGCTGCAATTATGGTTTTTCAATGTGGGTCCAATGATCATGGGTTAAGACATTGAAGTCTGATCCCTCATTGATCAAGGCGTTGAACGTGCATGTCTGCTTGACAATGACCATGATGCAAAGGTAAGCAAGTTCTATGGCTTCCTCATACTCATCGTCAATCTCCATGATTGTGGCTACTCGTACCTTGACAGGGGGTTCTAACATTGGTGGTTCATGCAGAGGATGGGTGGGAGAGTAGTACTTCTTGATGCGACTGCCATTGAAGAAGCCTATGCCCTCGCCTTCTAGAGTCTCAAGCTCGACATTACCAATTTGGCTGATGGCACGAACCTTGAAAGGCCCTAGGCCTTTAAACTTCATTTTCTATTTATGCCCCTTAAGGAAGTACAAGAGCACTAAGTTTCCATGTTCAAAGTCGTGTTGCTTGACATTCTTGTCAAACCAGTCTTTGCATCATTTTTTCTCACATATGAGCGCAAGGGTAGCTAGAAATCGAGTTTCCAAGAGCATTCGAGTTCAAGTAGACATTGCATCCATGCCTCCTTCCCTTCCCATCGTTCATGAGGTGCAATCCTCAGGCTAGGAATGAAGAACTCTACATCTAGAATTGCTTCAGTTCCATAGGTCAACCTAAAAGGTGTCTGGCCTATAGCCATTTTATAGGTTGTGTGGTAAGCCCACAAGGCTGCCATCAACTTATTATCCCAGTCACTGCGTGAAGCAGAGATTACCTTGGTTAGGACATTTAGTGGAATTTCATTTGTGGATTCTTCCTAGTCGTTTGCCTAAGGGTAGTATGGCAAGGATTTCTGATGGATAATTAGAAAGGTGGATAGAAGATGCGCAATCACTTCATTGATGAAGTATGTGCCCTGATTGCTAACTAGTTTGATGGACTAGCCAAATCATGAGATTACCTGCTCCCATAGGAACTTGGAAGTCATTCTAGAGTCATTCTTTCGCATAGCTCTTGCTCATTTCACTAGATAGTCAATAGCTACAATGATATACTTGGCTTGCAAGTATTGTGTTGCAGGACTAATGGGTCTTATGAAGTCAATTCTCCATTTTTCAAAGGGTTTTCATGCAATTATTGGGGTTAGCTCCATCTGATCCTTGTGAATCGGGACTTTTATCTGCTAACACTCATAATAGTGCTTAATGAATCGTGCCATATTGCAAAATAGTGTGGGCCATCATAGTTGAGACTGCAGCACCTTGCAGGCTGACATATCTCCGCTAAAGTGTCCTCCATCGATTCCATTGTGCACCTCTGAGAGCGCATCATGCATCTCATGCTCGCATATGCATCTCCACAACAATCCATCTTGTCCTAGCCTATATAGCTGGCCTGCTATTAACGGATAGGGTTGGATCTTGAGAATAAGTCACCTAAGTCGAGCTTTCTCCATCAGTCGTTTAGGTAGTCCATACTCAAGCACTTGGATTATGTCGTCTGCCCAATATAGCATCATGTCAACTTGAAATAAATCTCTCTCGCTAGATAGGCTAAACAAGTGCGCATCTAGTAACTCATCGGCGATGCCTTGTCCAGCGGCCTCTCCCATGGGGATGCGTGACATGTACTCGGTCATGTAGTGCTACTTTCCTTTTCGTACAACCACGGAGAAGTTGAATTCTAAAAGCATAAGGAGACATCAAGCTATGGATCCTGTAGTACAAGTTTTGTTTACTATATATAGCAAGGCTTGATGGCCCACAAGGAAAGTGAAAGGCGTGGCTAATAAATAATGCTGAAATTTCTTCACGGCAAATACCATGACCAAACATTCTCATTCTGTCATCGTCGAGTAGTTCATCTCGATCTCAATGAGTTGTATGCTAGCAAAGCTCACTAGATAGTTGAGATTGTGTTCACCAAGTTGGCACAACACTTCCCCCACAGTGAATTTCAAAGCATCAATATGCACATGGAAGGTAATGGTCCAATCTGGGGCTCGTAGAATTGGTGCTATGGTCAAAGCCTTTTTCAATTCCTCATATGTGTGTTGGTATTCTTTAGTCCATTTGAATATAATCAACAATTTGTACAAAGGTCTAGCAATCAATGCATAATTCAGCACAAACCGCCAATAATGTTGAGATGACAAGCTCAGATTGCAGTGAGATTTGGTGTGCGCGAAGAGCACTGTATATTCTGCAGATAAGCCCTTTAGGGCTTGCCCGCAGTTATTTTGGGCATTTGAGGCCGTTTCAGGGCCCGTTTTAGAGCCGCAAGTTGCGGATAGCAGTTTCAGGATACACTGTGACTTCCGCTGTATCGACCGACAGTGGGTGTGCAGGTTACAGATTTCAGATCTGTAAGATTAAAGGTGTTTACCAGTGAGTAAACACGAGGTTTATCTGCAAACAGGTTGCAGATTGCATGTATTGTTGAGCAGACAGTGAAATAGGCTGTCTAGTGTATTGCTGTGCACTATAGGTCGAGGATTGCAGAAGTTTTGCTTGCTGTTTGGTATTATTCTTTTGATAATGGCAGAGAACAGTGGAAGCCCCATCATTGAGAAGCTTGACAAGAACAACTACCCTTCATGGAAGTTCCGTGTCACGAACTTTCTTATTGGAAAAGGCCTCTACGAGTTCGTTTCAGGTGAAGAAAAGGAGCTGGAGGTGAGTGATCCTCCAACTGCAGAAGAGATAAAGGCACGAAAGGAATGGAATGCAAAAGACAAGAAGGTCATGTATTGGTTGTCTGCAGTAATTGACAATAATATGTTGGGACACATTAGAAATGCAGAGAATGCATATGCAGCTTGGACCATACTTGAAAGTATGTTTTCTGTAAATACAAAGGCACGAAAGATTCAACTCAAGCAAGAGTTGAATACATTGAAGAAAGGGAAGATGTCTATCAATGAGTATGCATTGAAGGTAAGGAGCATTGCAGATGCATTGGCAGCGATTGATGCAATGCCCGATGATGATGATTTGGTGTCGTCTACCTTGGGTGGACTTAACAATGAAAAGGCTTGGAAGTCTTTTGTAACTTCCGTATATGTCAGAAAGCCATTTCCAGATTTTGATGAGTTGGTCTCTCTAATGATCACTGAAGAAATCAACATGCAGAGTGAGACATCTGAAAGAAGTTGTAAACAGGTCCAGGATTTCTACTCCAGTTCAGGAAGGGGACGTGGCAGATTCTCTTCAAGAGGCCGTGGTACAGGACGTGGTAGTGACAACCAGCAAAATAGATTGAATCAGCAATTTGGCGATATGCAGGTTTCAGGAGGTCGTGGTAACTTTAGAGGCAGGGGGAGCTTTAGAGGAAGAGGTGGATGGCAGAACAGAGGTTCTAACAACTCTGGTATTGTGTGCCACTACTGTGGCAAAACAGGTCATATTGCAGCCCAATGTTATGCCAAGAAAGATGATATTCGGAGTGGTAAGTTGCAGCAAGGAAACTATGCATCGTCTTCACGACAGAATGAAGACAAAAATGAACGTTTGTTTGTTATGCAGCATATGTTGAATGCTGTTACAAGAAAGGGAATACATGAAGATGTTTGGTATGTCGATTTAAGTGCATCCAATCATATGACCAGCCATGCAGAATGGTTTGGAGAGATGCAGGATTTGCAGAATGCAGGTTATGTGCAGACGGGTGATGACTCATGCCACCCAATTTCACACATTGGAAAAGTTCCCTTGTCCTTGCATGATGGTAAGACAAAGAGTCTTTCAGATGTATTGCATGTGCCATCTATTACAAAGAACTTGGTGTCAGTCGGTCAAATGGTAGAGCAAGGGCTGCAAGTCAGATTTAATGCAAAGGGCTGCTTTGTAGAAGACTTCAATGACAAGTACAGGTTGGTAGCAAAGGGAAGTAGAGTTGGACGTATGTTCACTCTAGATGCTGGAATTCCTACTATGAATGCTGCTATGTATGCCAAAGGAAAAGGTGTTGTTGCAGACATTGAAATTTGGCACAAACGCATTGGACATGCAAATGTACAAAGGCTGAAATTAATGCAGTCCAAAGGGTTGGTTACAGGTTTGCCTACTTTTAAAGTTGCAGAATTTCAGAAGGTATGTGAAGCATGTCAGTTTGGTAAGCAGGCAAGACAACCCTTTTCACATGACAGAGATGTAAGCAAAAATATCCTTGATGTTGTGCATACAGACATTTGGGGGCCTACACAAAATGTATCTCTTGGAGGCAGTTCATACTTTGTCACATTCATTGATGATTGTTCTAGAAAGCTGTGGGTATATTTTATGAAGGAAAAGAGTGAAGCGTTTGAGCACTTTAGAACTTTCAAGGCTGCAGTTGAAAGAGAAACAGGCTTGAAAGTAAAGTGCCTGAGGTCAGATGGAGGGGGAGAGTACCTCTCAAATGAGTTCAGTGATTTTCTGAGGTCTCATGGGATAAAGAGACAGTTCACATGCAGGTATACCCCACAGCAAAATGGGGTTGCAGAAAGGAAAAACAGGCATATTGCAGAAGTTGCACGTGCCTTGATGGCTGAAAAGAATATGCCTAATCATTTTTGGTCTGAGGCTGTTCATACTTCTGTTTATATTATGAACAGAACTCCCACAGCTGCAGTTCATGGTATGACCCCCGAAGAATGTTTTACAGGTAAGAAGCCTGATGTTTCACACTTGAAAGTATTTGGCTGCATTGCGTATGTTCATGTGCCATATGAGTTGCGGAAGAAACTGGATCCAAAGGCTGAAAAGTGTATCTTTATTGGATACTCTTTAGAGCAAAAAGGGTATCACTGTTACAACCCTGTCATATGTAAGTTCAGAGTGAGCAGGGATGTCATCTTTGATGAAATGAGCAGTTGGTATGCATCTAGTGGTGATGCATTGGATGTTGATGATGATCATGACACTCATGTGCAGGCTGAAAGGCAAGAATCACGGACTCTTAGTGGACCAGAGACATCATCTGGTAGTCCTTGGTCTGGGAGACTAAGGAGTACCTCTACATCTTCGAGTGCATCTAGTAGCACTACAAGTAAAGACAAAGGAAAGAATAAAGTGTCAGAAGGCATTGATGCAGTTCTTGATGGAGACTCCAGTGGCTCAGAGAGCTTGGATGATGAGCTTTGCATTCCTTCAATGAGGACTCCAGGTGTGCAGAGAGCACGTGTTAATGCAAAGACTCCATTGAGTGATCCAGTGGTACGCAGGTCTAACAGGGTGAGATACCCTATTAAAAGATTTGGTTTTGAGGGTTATGCAGCTCACCATTATGCTTATATGGTGAAACTAGTTGAGGATGTTGAGCCCACATGTTTTGAGGAGGCTGTTGGTCATGCTCATTGGGATGCAGCAATGGATGAGGAGATGGCTACATTAGAGGCCAATAAGACTTGGGATCTAGTATCATTGCCAAAGGGAAAGAAAGCTATTGGATGTAAGTGGGTTTATAAGATTAAGCACAATGCAGATGGTTCTATTAGCAGGTACAAAGCTAGGCTGGTTGCAAAAGGCTATGCCCAAACATATGGCATAGATTATGATGAAACCTTCAGTCCAGTTGCTAGGATGGCAACTGTCAGATGTGTGATTGCTTTGGCAGCAGCCAAAGGTTGAAGGTTGCAGCAAATGGATGTAAAGAATGCCTTCTTGCATGGTGATTTGCAGGAAGAAGTGTATATGGATCAGCCAGCAGGTTATGAAGATTTAGAGCATCCCACATATGTGTGCAGGTTGAAGAAGGCACTCTATGGGCTGAAGCAAGCACCAAGAGCATGGTCTGACAAGATTAGAGAGTATCTTGTCAATATTGGCTTTTATGTTTCTGATGCTGATCACTCACTTTATGTGAGAAAGGGAGATGCAGGTTTGGTCATCATAGTCATCTATGTGGATGACTTGATTATTACAGGTGATAGTGATAGTGGGATTGCTGAAGTCAAGGGCTATTTGAAGATGAAGTTTGAGATGAAGGATTTAGGTGAGCTAAGGTACTTCCTTGGCATTGAGGTGATCAGATGTGATGATGGTATATGGCTGTTCCAAAGACAGTATGGCTTGGATATGTTGTCCAAGTATGTATGACTGCATGCAAACCACTTTCAGTCCCGTTGGAGCAGAATGTAAAGTTGAGTGCTGATGTTGGGGATGAGATAGAAGACCCTACTATGTTCAGGAGGATAGTGGGGAGTTTGATCTACATGACCATTACAAGGCCAGACTTGAGCTATGCTGTTGGTCTTGTGAGTCAGTTTATGCAAGTACCTAGAAAGCCACATTTGGATGCAGTCAGACGCATATTGAGATATGTGAAGTCCACATTACATTATGGACTTTTCTATGAGGCAGGTACAGATGTACAGGTGTTTGGATACACAAATGCAGATTGGGCTGGTAGTATGTCTGATAGAAGATCTACCAGCGGATACATGTTCTCTCTTGGTAGTGCAGCAGTTGCATGGAGCAGCAAAAAGCAATCTACAGTTGCTTTGTCGAGTACAGAGGCTGAGTATAGAGGTGCTGCTGTTGCAGCATGTGAGGTAGTATGGCTGCAAAAGCTATTGGCTGATTTGGATGTCCAGGTGGAAGGTCCAGTTGTCATTTATTGTGACAACATGAGCAGTATACAGTTGGCTAGGAACCCTGTGTTCCATGCCAGGACAAAACATATTGAGGTACACTACCACTTTGTGAGAGAGAAGGTACTAGCAGGTGAGATTGACTTGGTGTATGTCAGCACACAGGATCAGATAGCTGACATCTTCACGAAGGCCTTGGGTACAGAGAAGCTTCAAAAGTTTCGAAGCTTACTTGGAGTTGCAGAGATGCAGTTGAGCTTGAGGGGGAGTGTTGAGATGACAAGCTCAACACATGCGGACATTGATGATGGACCGCCTGGTTAGATGGGTCCACACGTCTACACTTAGCACATCGGTGGTCATTATGACTCTCACATGGCCACTGACTCATCACTTATTATATTCAGGTTGTTACACCTATTTACAGCTGGCATAGTTATAGCGCCAGTCGACTAGTGTAGTCGGTTATGCATTGTTTGACTTAGTAGGCCACTTTCCTTTTATGTTGTATCTTATCTATACTTTGTGTACATTGTGAAGTGAGTGAAAGAAGAAGAAGAAAACAGCAAGAAAACGTTTTGGCCTCCATCTCTCTTCTTGTCTCTTGAGTGAGCTTCTCCTTGTGCATTCTGTGTGTGTTCGGCGCAGCATCTTGAGCAATCCCCTCCACCACGCGATTCTTGACAAATAATACCCCATATATCCTAAGAAGCATAAACTCCCTTATAGTTGGTTGGGGGTGGAAGATCAACAATGACCCTAACTTTCAAAAAGTCCATGGCAATGCCATTCTTCGACACCATGTGCCCTAGGACGCATCCATGCTTTACCCAGAACTGGCACTTTAAGGGATTCAAAGAGAGACGATATAGGTAACACCCTTTAGAGATTGCTCAGAGTTTGTCTAAGTGTTCTCTCCAGGTCAAGTGAACACACAAGTCATCTACAAAGACTTCTAACTCTTTCATGAGCATGTCTTTAAATATAGTGCACATAAGGCATTGGAAGGTGGCTAGTCAGCCCAAAGGGCATGACTATGTAGGCAATGACACCCCACTCAGTGACAAATGCAATCTTATGCCTATCGTCAGGATGCACCTACACCTGATTGTGTCCAAAGAAGACGTCTAGAAAACTATAGGCCTCTTTGCCCGCCACTCTCTTGAGCATGTGCTGGATGTACGAAAATGGATAGTTGTCCCTCTTAGTGGCAACGTTCACCTTCTTGTAATTGACACACACTCTAATCTTTTTGATTTTCTTCATTATAATGACTATGGGTGACACCCAATCTATATGCTCAATTTCATAGGTGAATCCCGCTCTCATCAACTTGTCAATCTCTTCCTTGACCGCATGAGCATGTTTTAGATTCATAGGGTATGGTCGTTGCTTGATCGGCATTGTATCTGGAATCATGGGTATGCTATGAGTCACTACACTCAAATCTACCCCCTTAAGCTCTTCTAAGGACCAAGCAAATATGTCTATATACTCTCACAAGAGAGCAATGAGACTTGTCTCCTCTTCCTCCGTCAAGTCATCAGCAATAAAGGTAGGTCGAGGTGTCTCCCCTTCTTGGGCTAGTTTTACCTCCTTGATTTTGGCAGGTCCCTCGATGGGTTCATTGCTTGCCATTGACGTTTGGCACCCAGCAGGATCACTACCCTATCATCCTTCTTGAATTTCATAAATCTCTTTGGGAGGTCCTGTGGTTTTCATTGTTCATCTACTCTTGCATCCTTAGGTTGTTTTGCTCTTTCTTCCTTTAACTGTCTCTGCGCCTCAAGTGGATAGGTAGGTCCCCCTTGGTATGTCTAGTCTTGGAAGGGGCTAGGAATTTCTGGGTCACTCTCTAAACTCACTTCCGACTCAGAATCAAACTCCCCATCTTCACTAGAAGAGGTAGTCTCTCCCAGTGGTCGTAGCTCAAAGGGTGACTCTATTCTAAGCACTGGCATGGTACCTGGTTGGGTTAAGCCTACTTGTTCAAAGTCTATGGCTCCTATATATTCCAACCAAGAGTGGTCACAATCCACGTGCATGATCCCTCGCTCTATCCTGAAGGTGTTCTTTCTCTGTGGCTTGGAGTCTGCTCGTATCTGTTCTATCTCTCATCCTTCAGTGTCATATTCTATGGTATCTATCTCACCCTCACTCTCGTCACCAAAGGAGTGGCAATCTTCATATTCGTCATCGAAAGCATCTTCGTTTGACTGCTCACCATCTCCTAGGTCTTGGTATGTCTCATGTCTTTGATCGGGGACTAGGGCCCAATTGTACATGAGGTTTAGGTCATGCACCTTGGTCCATTGCTACCTTAGTTCATCTAAGAGATCTTGGAGTGGCTTGAAATTTGCTCTTGGATTGCCAGCTAGCTTGCCCGTCAAATACTCTAAAATATCCTGGAGTTCCCTCTTGTTTGTTGCCACTTGGAAAGTGACAGGGTTGGGTCTTCTGCAAAGATTTCCTGCCATCATGCAAACCAGTACCCTTGGGCTTGCCGATCATCTTAATGGCATGTTCATACTCCTCATTGTCCAAGAATAGCAAGTCGATGGTAGCAAGGAGATACATCCAATCTCACTCGTCTTCAAGACATGGGATATACTTAGTCAAGGGCCTATAGGATTTCTTGATCTGAGCATCACCCTTAAGCATTGCGAAAATGGTGTGCAAAGATTTCCTACCATCATGCAGACTGGTACCCTAGGCTTGCCGATCATCTTAATGGCATGTTCATACTCCTCATTGTCCAAGAACAACAGGTCGATGGTAGCAAGGAGATGCATCCAATCTCGCTCATCTTCAAGACATGGGATATACTTAGACAAGGGCCTGTAGGATTTCTTGATCTGAGCGCATCACCCTTAAGCATTGTGGAAATGGCGTCGAGGTTGGATGGTGTAGTCTTCCATGAGTCCATTTCTACCCTTATTATGGCTTCTGTTCTATTACCTAGGAGGATGAGACCATTCCCCCAATCTTCAATCACTCTACCATTGCGCATCCATGGTTGGCCCAATAGGATATCGTAGTCCACTCCCTTCATGACTATAAAGTCAACTGAGAATTGGACTCCTGTGACTTTCACTGGCTAGATTTTTAGCACCCCGAATGGCTTCACTTTCATTCTGTTAGCTAATGTGACATTGAACCTAGCAGTCTCTCAACAGGTGGGTTGCCCCAAGTCTAGAGCAGTGTGTGGCTCAATACACTAACTCCTACCCCTCTATCTACAATCCCTTTCCTTGTTGTGTTGCCTAGGGTTAAGACCGGTAAGACCGCATGCATCTCGGTGCCTTCCCAAAAAGCATTAATGTGCAAGGACTTAGGCACGGAGTGCAATGTCAAACTCAGTATTTGTGTCTCTGCCTCATGTTCTTGTAGGTCTGCAACAACTTGCTCTCATGATCCTTCAACCCACTGCTTCAAGTCTTGCCATAGGGTTGGATGCTGCCTAAGTAGATCTCCTAGGCTTAGCGTCACAGGGGTGGTCATTAGAGTGGTGAGGAGGTCGTTGGCTACTCATCTTTCTCCTATTCTGGATTGTCCGGTCCAATGGCTGTGATTGATTTGCTACCCATAGCGTTAAGGCTTTGCCTAAGCAGTACTGCTTGTGGCAAAGTCACATCTCTTGATTTTGGTTGAGGGGGTGAGACTGGCATGCTTATGCTGGAGAGATCCTCGATCTCATCCTCTAAGATGGGCTCAACATCTTTCAGGTGTTCTTGAGCCTCCTTTACCCACTCCTTCACCTTCTCGATGGCCTCTAGTTGGTGCTTTGGATTGGGGTACTCCCCGACCTTAGCACTTCCCTTTTCAGTCGTCTTGGGGGATGATGTCTATGCCTCAGCGTCAGTGACTTTCTTTCTAGCAGGTAGCATTGTGGCACTCTCAGTTTGACTTTCTTTATAGCAGGTAGCATTGTGGCACTCTCAGTTTTGAGTGTGACTTTAGCTTTGGGTCTCTTCTTTCTTTGCTTACAGCTCTTTTTTCCTATCAAGGCTGCATTAAGATTGCTAGGACCTAGCAGTGATATGCTGGCCTGCTTCATTTGTGCACGGGTCATGACATGCAATGGGATAGGTGCAGCCTTCCCATCAAGATTCTCAACACTAAACAGTCCCAATGGCACGGATGGCATGTTCATCAAACTCCAGGATGGTTTTTTCTTTGGGCAGTCAACAAAGAGATGAGTGATTATGCACTCAATGCACCTTAGGTTAGCCTTGTCTCTATTTTTTTGCTCCCTTTCAGGACAGCGTGATGAGACGTGTCCTGGGTGACTGCAAGTCCATGATTGGTTCTTGGGTCTGCCCTCCTAGGCCTCTACCTCATCCCCTACCTAACACCATCACCGATACTGGTCGATAGTCCATAAGGACTATGTTGCCCTCATCGTCGTGCGAGATGTATGGGTATACATAAGTCTCTTCCTCATTTGGCTCTTCCATGTAGTAGATTGCAGCGTCGCTTGGTGGATGGGTCACATAGGGACTAGGCAGTCTAGGTATTCTAGTAGGATTTATGTCCATTCTAGGAATAGTTGGCTTAACGTTGTTTGGTGCAGGAAGGGCCAATGGGGATCCCCTTCTGAAGAATTGTTGTGGCCTATTCTCTAGGTAAGGTTGACTGTATGGTTGTGAGTACAGAAGTCTTCTAGGCAATCTACAATGCACAACATCGTGACCAAACCTACGGAAATTAGCACAAGATTTTGACCTAGGGTCTTGACACTAAGCTAGCAAGTGGTTTCCGCCACCGTACATGCATTGGATGTGTGGGCATGTTGGCCGTCTTAGCATCTCTTGCATCTTGGCTATTTTCATTTTCATGTTAGCCAATTCCTGGTTGGTGTCCCTGGCCTTTCCCTTATCTTGGGTACTTGTGCATGATTGCTCACTGGATGTGCTGAAGCTCTCTCCAAACTTCTAGAGTTGGTCTCTTCTTTGTTTGAGTTCCTGGAGCTCCTCTCCTTCAGCTGGTCGTCTACTCGAATAGCTTCTTCGAACACGCTAGCTAGCGTGTCTCACTGCAAGCTCGAGTTGCCTGCCAAGGCTTTATAAAGCTCCTCATTTCGTACTCCACTAATGAATACCATCGACACTGCTCTTTCAGTTGGTCAATCAGGATTCTCTTGAAGAGACTCCTCACATGGGTCACATAGTCTTGGATGTCCTCTTTTTCTTTCTGCTTGACATTCATAAGTCATATTAGCAGATTGTCAGAGTATTCGAGCTCAAAAAATTACCTAATGAAGAGGTTTTTGAGGCCATTGAAGTTCTCTCGCTCTGCGGCATCTAGACTTGTGTACCAAGTCCCCTTGTCGCCTAAGAAAATCCTGAATTGTGAAAATACACGGGATCTAGAGCATGGTAGATGTGAAAGCTATGGAGGTTGAAAGAGGAAAAAGAAACTCATGAAGACATTGAACTTGACAAGGACAAATTGTTACACAAGTGAATTAGGTTCCAAGATTGAGACTTGAACTCATAAATACAATCTTGTGTATTGACAGTGACATGACACTTTACTGGAAAGAAAAGAGTACTATCATTGCATTAGAAAAAGACTGCAAGTACAATGCTTTATAGGAATTGAGTGGTGGTACTTTCTCCTACTGTGCATATGGGATTCTGGTCTTGAGCCCTCACTGCTTCTCACAAAGGGACTGAAGTAGGTGTGATTGCAAATATCTCAACACCCCTCCTCAATCACAACCAAAATTACAAAGCGTATAGAGGTTTCAGTGAAAGCAACACCTGCCAAGTGTGGGCACACCATAAACGTGGAAAAACACGAGGCTATTGCAAAAAAGGCTAAGTGTGGGTACCACAAACATGATGGACATCCAGAGGCTGTAGCAAGGGCCTCACAAAGTGTACAGAGGCTCTACTACAAGGATAACTGAGGAGTTTACAAGTTTCTATTTGAGGCATTAAGGCTGGGAAATACAAAACTAAAAAATTATATCTGAATAGAAGGACTGATGAGGTTTGTCCTTCTCTTGGTGGTCTTCTTGTTCTTCTTATTCCTTCACTCCATTTTCTTCTTCTTCTTTGACTGCAACTAGATAGGCTTTTTGCGACCTCTTTCTGGCGTGGCAGAACTTCTCGGTGTATCTAGTCCTTTTGCAAAAATCACAGAAGAGCTAATCCTTCTTGCCTTTGTACATGTTGCCAACATATAATGCATGTTCATCTCTAGAGGTTCTTGGTTCTTCCTTAGTTTTTCGCTTATTTTCCTCCTCTAAGAGTGATGCCCAGATATCAACAAGTTCAGGGTTTGGCATATTAATTAGAGTTGTTGATACATTATTATATTCAGGAGGCAAACTCTTAAGTAGAACACCGATGCAAAATCCTTCTTCCATTTTAATATTGATTCCTGCAAGTTGGGTTAGAAGTCCTTCCATGTAACTTAGATGCATGGCAAGTGATGTGTTGGACTTCATTTCAAGCCTGAAAAACTCTATCAGATCCCCATCACGAGGCTTCTTTTCTTTTCCAATGGTAATGGCCCAGAGGCCCTTCTTCATCACGATGAGTTTGATGCGGGTCTACCAGGTATGAAACCCGACTTCTTTGAAACGGGAAGTTGGAGAATTTTTGCCCATGTTAAACTTGCGGGAATAGCAGCAGATCACCTTCAGAGTTATCATATTTAAGCAGTAGAAGAGTTGGTTGGGATGTATCAAAAAACACAAGTGCTTAGAGCACTAAAATGAGTATCAATAGACACTATGTTTCTTCCTTAAATCTTTCCAAATCTGCAAAATCCTTCAAAGATCTTTCAGATCCAAATCTTTCCCTTCTTGACTTGATGTTGGGACCTTCAAATCTGAGTGACAATGGGTTGTTCCAAGGTGGCAAGAGAGAGAAAGTGATGAGATTTTTGAGCTTGATGAAGTTTGGCTATGGCTTCCTGGATTAGGATTTTGACCCAGCCCTGGTTTTTTACTAATTATGGAAACTATACTTCATCATTTTAAAATATATATATATGAGGATGAAGCTTACTTCAAGGGCTATCATTGCCCTATGATGGCACTGAAATCACGCTGCACATAGATGGATTAGAGCCTTTGATCAGCACGAGTGCAGATTCTGACAACATGATGAATCTTCAGCAATGCTGAAGCATAGATGGACCAATGTCATAGTGTGATATGTCATAGAGGAGTGCCTGATGTTGAGGAAGATTTGTCTAGAAGGGGGTTCATGAAGATATGCTCTATATTTAGAGATCCATCTCCTCCAAGGCGGTATGTCCTACAGGCCACAAACTGAGGTTATGGTAGCAACTGACAGAAGTGACAATGCTAAGCTCTAGATAGGGCAATCTCAAGATCTTATGTG
Organism: Lygodium microphyllum; assembly: GCF_053477565.2. Classification (NCBI taxonomy): domain Eukaryota; kingdom Viridiplantae; phylum Streptophyta; class Polypodiopsida; order Schizaeales; family Lygodiaceae; genus Lygodium; species Lygodium microphyllum. The sequence continues at coordinate 46,791,201 of NC_141140.1, read as the reverse complement.
ATATAGAGAACTATTAGTAGCGAGGGAACACTTCTCCAGAAGGAAGCTTGGTAAGATTTGACCAATAGAGGAAGTTATGAGAGCTTTGAGCAGGCAGGGTACTGCTGACTATGGCTACCACAAAGTCAAGTGGAGAAGAAGGAGTGGGAGATGAGGTCTTGGACTTGTCCTGAGCTAGACTGAGCTCAATTTGAGCTAGATGAGAGTAGAATGAAGGTGGAGGAGCAATGCCATGCCCAACTGAGCTCTGATACCATGTTAAAATACGTGGGATCCAGAGCATGGCAGATGCGGAAGCTATGGAGGTTGAAAGAGGAAAAAGGAACTCATGAAGACATTGAACTTGACAAGGACAAATTGTTCCACAAGTGAATTAGGTTCCAAGATTGAGACTTGGACTCATAAACATAATCTTGTGTATTGACAATGACATGACATTTTACTGAAAAGAAAAGAGTACTATCATTGCATTAGAAAAAGAGTGCAAGTACAATGCTTTATAGGAATTGAGTGGTGGTACTTTCTCCTACTGTGCATATGGGATTCTTGTCCTGAGCCCTCACTGCTTCTCACAAAGGGACTGAAGTAGGTGTGATTGCAAATATCTCAACACGAATGCTTGAGAGCGTTGAGTCAAGTCGGTGAGACCGTTGGCCTCGCAAACTTGCTCAAGCTGCTCTATGAAGCTGTATGGATCATTGTGAGGCTGGTACTTATCAAGTTGCTTAGCGACAACTGGTATCTTAGACTGGCTCTTGGAGCCTTGGTTTACCCCTAACCCTACTAGTAGTGATGTTGTTAATGCTACAGCGCTCTGCTTTGCTGCTATGTTTTCTAGAAATCGCTTCATGAGAAGCTCACTCACATCGTCAAGTTGTTTTAACAAATAGTTCTCTCTCTCTCTCTCTCTCTCTCTCTCTCTCTCTCTCTCTCTCTCTCTCTCTCTCTCTCTCTCTCTCTCTCTCTCTCTCTCTCTCTCTCTCTCTCTCTCTCTCTCTCTCTCTCTCTCTCATGTTTGCAATATAGAAACATGTGTGTGTAAGAGAGAGAGGAATGTGTAAGTGTATCTGGTTTTGCTAATATGTGAACAATAGAAGTACAAATACATCATGATGTAATTATAACATATATACAAATAATTGGGAGAGGGGAGATGTGAATGTATACAGAGTGTGATATCGCTTGTGTATGTGTAATTCAACTACTAATCTTGTGATAATATTATAAAAAATAATCACACAAGCTTAATGTAGTGATGTAAAGCAATGAATGAGAGATAACTACTAATGTGTTGTTAGAGAGAGAGAGAGAGAGAGAGAGAGAGAGTTGGAGGTAAAAAAGAGAAAGAGAGAGAGGGGGGGGTGTTATTAAGGGGAAGGAGGAGAGGGAGATGCATGTTGTGGGTCTCCAAGATATGAGAGAGAGAGAGGAGAATGAATTTGGTTTGATGAGGAGGAGGAGAGTAAGATCTGGTGGTGTAGTGGCGGGGCTAGTGGTGGTAATGTTATTGAAGGGGAGTGAGATGTCAGTGGTTGATCCCCAACATATGAGGAGAGAGAGAGAGGAGAATTGGTTGTGGCTCTAATGAGAAGAGGGAGAGTAAGATGTGGTGGTGGTGGTGGTGGTGGTGGTAGTGCTAGTGGTGGTGGTGATGGTGGCAATGGCGACGACGGCGGCGGCAATGGAGGAGCAGCATTGGTGCTTGATATATGCCCAAAGGAAAGAGGACCAAGTGGACTGTGTGGAATAAAACTTGAGGTTTCCAAAAAAAGCTTGCTCAAAAGCTCACTCCAAAATCTTGCTTCTTGCACACACTCCTTTATCTTCTTCATGATTCTTTGGTATCCTTTGCTTTTCTCAAACTTCTTCTTGGTCTTTTACTCCAATCTTTGATCTTCTTTGTCTTCTTGGACTTCTTTATCTTCATGCTCCTTGGCTTTTGTTGTGCTCCTTATCCCTTTTGTCGATGTGTTGTACATGCTTTTTACTTTAGTCTTCTTGGCACATTCTTTTTACTTCATGCTTTTACAAATGGATACACTAATGGGTACATGGCCTAGTCTTGTCAAGCTTTCTTTAACATACATAGCATTGATCTTAAGATACATAGATTTTGAGTCATCATGGGTATTGTAGTGATTTAGGCATACAAGATGAATACATTTCCTTTTGAATAGCTCTCGAGCTTGGAATATGTGGCTTGACAACACATTAACATTGGATTTTCTTCCAAGGTTTGATATGTGTGCATGGTGCAAATAGATCGTCTCTTCTTTGGGAAGGTCTACCATTAATGCAAGGAGGTCTTGCCACGAGTAACTCAAGTAGTGTCTATCCTTTTTACAATGTAAGAAAGGGTTTATGGACAAGACAATGTGAACAAGGATTTAGGTTTTTATTTGAACTAGTTTGGAGGAGACGGCATGAGAAAGGGTTTGTAAGAGGAGGCTTTACTTCGAATCTTCCGGCCTGTCATCGCCTAGATTGATGCAACACTTCCAATGTTCTTCTCCTCCTCCTTCAGTAAGATGAACCAATAGCGCAGGAAATGAATGTGTCAAGTCGGTGTAGGCGGCCTTGTTTATGCTTGCCTGTGAGTTCCAGCCTGGTCAACTTTGTTACAACTTAGAAGGTTCTCTGATAGTGTGGCTTGCCACAACAACACTGAGATAGAATAATTGCGTGGTCAGATTAATTTTCCAAGTCACTGAAGCTCCTTATGGCTCTCTTTTTCCTTAACTGCACTTCTTAATTGGAGTGGCCATTGTGAAGATTGATCAGCTATATGTGTGCAACAACCAAACAAGTACAGGATCCAAACTTGATGGTGATCTGGAAGGTACTAATGATGAGGTCCAGACTTAAAGAATATGCACATGTTTTGAGTAGGGCAAAGTATAAGGCATAGGCCTCCTCCAATGCAGAAACAAATATTTTCTTCTTTATCACTTTCACTTGACAATGAAATGAGATTGAAAATGGTAACACTCCCACTGAAGAGCTACGCTTCAAAGATGATGACCCTTTGTAATAAGCTTTGATCTCTTCTCCATGATTTCTTGGACTGCAACACTTCCAAAAACTTGGCTAAGCCTCAATACTTGAACCTCTTAATCTTGAAATGAAGAGCAAACATTGGATGACTTTGAGAGATGGGGAGAATGAGAGAGAGCTTGTCGGCCATGGCTCTGATACCATGTTGAGAAACATGGATCTAGATCTAGTTAGCTATGGTGGACGCAAATCAAATACACTATACATTATCAGAATGAGAGATTGTAACTCAATGAATTAGGTTCCAAGATAGATTAGCTTGGACTCATAAAGACAATCTTGAGTAACTTAAACTAATAGTTCCATTGCCCTGTTATGAGTGTCATCCAAGTACATGCCTTTATAGCTTTTTGGATCGTACCATTCTTCCTTACTCTGCTTATGGGATTTTGGGCAACTCTCATAGAGCTTCTAGAGCATACATATTTTCTCACATATTCCATACAAAGCCACTTATAAGCAAGCCTCTTTTGGGCACACATCCAGCCTCTATGGGCATACATCATTTGATTTCTCAACAAAATGTGTACGTGTATTTCGGGATGTTTCTTTCTTTGTTGGGGATCGGCAGTCAAGGCATGAAGTCCTAATATTAGGCTAGCTATGTCTAGGGAGGTTTGAGTAGTTATCCTGCGTCTTGTAAATACAAAGATCTATCTTAGAGGTAGCCCTAGTGTCCCTATCCTCCTAGCCTACTAGGAAGTTGGTCCTACGAATTTCTATTTGTTGTAAGGTAGATATGGAAGCTTGACAAATAAAAGAAAAAAATGATAAATGTGTATGAAATAGATACAATATGGAGATGTGTAAAAAGGGATTCTAACCTATTGAACTAAGAACAAAAAAAGAAAACTCAGAAGAGGATATGTTTATCGCCTTGTGAAAGCATGGTAGGTTCCTCGAGATTAGTCAGACACCTTGCCTTCCTAGGGGTAGCATCTAGCCAAAACAAAATAAGGATGTTGGAGAAAAAATAAAAGTGAGCAAGATAAAAGGATTTAGTATCACCTTGCGAGTAGGAGAATGAGAAAAATGGAAAAATATATGAATTTTTATGGACCAAGCTATAAGAGTACTTGCCTAGTAGAAGTTTCTATGAGTCGCATTATGCTTTGTAGATAGATGGCAGGGAACTAATGTGTTTCATGTTTTGGTGAGCAAATCATTAGGTAGGGCTAGACAAATTACTATTTTTAACTAGAGCACATCATATTGCATGAGTTTTATTTATTTTTTGATGCTTCATTAGCATGAGATTATTATATTTTTACAAGTTCTTCTTAGCACAAGGTTAGAAGTTATTTACTTCATGTAATTTCTTGCAAGAAAGCATAGAAAGGCTAAAATATTTTTTTTGTTGTAAAAATTCTAGAATAGATCTATGTTTGATTTTTCTAGGCAAAAGTATGTCATAAGGAGAAGAATACCAAGATCCCAAAAGGGATGCCCTTTCAATGTATTTTGAGCAAAAAGGCTAATAAAAATCAATAAATACATGCAAAGGGGAGATTCTTACCTATGCATGGGGGGAGATTGTACCCATTGTTTGTATCCTGCACTCTTTCTCTATTCTCTTCTTTACTACAGTGTGTGATTTGATTCAATTTTAAATTATCTTTGTTATTGCATGACGAAGGACTACAACTACATGTGCTTTGTAGTAGGTATCATATTAAGATAAAGCATTCATAGGTGGCACAAGGCTTAGTAGGGGCATGGAATGGGATACAACAAGAGGTGAGGTGGCCCCAAGAGATAAGTAGAATAGGTGACAATCATTATCAATCAGTATTTGGTTGTTTTCCTATGCATATGATACTTTGATTACTCTAGCTAGAGAAAAGGCTAGGTTATCTAATATAATCCATATAAAAGGGGTTATATAAGAGATCGATGTTTGGGACAAGGGATCCCATTGAGAGTGGGATTTGAAGGCTAGAAAATACTAGAAATGTACCAAATGTTGTCAATTTGAAGTAGAAATTAAAGCTTGCAAGAAGTAGTTGGATGCGGATTTACAATTTTAAGCAGTCGTGGAAGGCAGGATTTAAAAGCACTTTTGAAGACAGACCTTGCAATGGCCTCGATTTTTAATAATTTTTCCAGGTATCAAAATGAAGTGAATTGATTTCCAAGCAATGTGTGACTCTGAGATAGTTAGAAAACTTTTCGGATCACAATACGAACGTCAAAAATTGGAGTTGCCAAAGCCCAAGCACAAATGACCAAAAATGCAATGTAAAAGTGACTCAATGGGGAAGAGGTGTGACCTTAGGGCCCTCCCCCAACCCCCAAAATTGGGAGGCCTTTTTTCTTCCAAAAAAAAAAGATGGCCTCTTGGACGACACATCAAAAATGGAGTTGGGGAGGTGGTATAGAGCCAAGAAGAAGCCTATAAACCAATAACACCAAGCTGCTCCTCGAAATTTTCACCTCCAATCGCCAATCTTGGCTCTATGATTGATGGTCTAATCACAGAGATGGAAAATCAATATTTCTATCTCCTCTCTCTCTCTCCTTCAGTGGGTTGTACATGTGGAAATTATTTAGAGATCGGGATGGAGATTAGTTGTCTGGCTTGAACCGAATTAATGTGCGACCATGCCAACGCTAAGAGGAATGATGACCAATGCTATTTGGAGGCTAATGATGGGTCCAATCGCTACCTATAAAATCAATTCTTGAGACTCAAAACACAAAAAATGGTGGTAAGCCTATTTTTTAATGGAAATTTTGATTCTTTTTTACATTTCATGGTACAAATCATGTTCATATGTGATGAAAATTTATTTGAAGCTTGGTTGTGATGTGTTTGAGGGATGTGAATCATAAAATTTAGAACTCGTGTCTCTGCATGTGAGTTATCAATTTTAAAAAACCTGAAATGTGTATTTTAGGAGAAAAATGATGTTTCATTGGTTTTGAGTGATCAAATCATGTTCATGGGAGGATATTAAATGTAAAGATGGATTAGAGTTTAAATTATTTTCTAAAATTTGAAAAATATAAAAATACAACATTCTACATAAATAAAATAAGAATAATTACTTTAAAATATAGTTTTAAAACAAAGAAAATAGGAAAAAAATAGTCTTTAGGAGAAAATTTTTATGAAACATTAGGGGTATGTTTATGCAAGTGTAATGGAGGTAAAGAATAAGTCCTTCTTTGTATGTTTTAGTGCATGTTTATTGCTTTTATTATGAAGAAATATACATGAAAATCCCTCTTAACCTACCCATCACAAACAAAATCCTAAATGGTAGGGAGAGAGGGGGTTTTATGTACTAAATATGATTTGAAAATCTGATTTGGTTGATGCACTTTTCATATAGGTCTCGATTTCATTTTAAGTATTAAAAGGTACTATGGCATGGAGTAGTTTGGCATTGCCTTATTGTCATAGCAAAGTCGTTAATGAATGAAAATCATGGAAAGAATGGTTGAGCACATTCATATAGGCTAATTTTGCTTAAGTAAAATGTTTGTGCACTCAAAGTCATTCACTTTGCATAGCATGGCATTGACATGGTATAAAGAGAATTATCTCTTGGATGCATAGCACTTCGTTTCGAAGTATTGACCCATGATGAGTGTGAGGATCCCTATGCTATAGATTCATTATAATCATTTCCTTAGGGACTGATTTGGTGAGGATTATATTATCTCCTAGAATGAATATTATGATGAGTGGACTTTGTGCGTATGCATTATATGTTGAGATTGTGCATCTTGGGGCTAATTCCTAGGGTGTAGGAGAGTCATAGTGGAGTCACATCAATAAGATGGGGGTGCTCTCTTTGTTCATGTTACGAGGTGCTAGACACCTATATGTTTGGGTACTCCCTCTGCTTGGAGTCAAGAAGGGCATAACGTTGGACTACAATCTAGAGATTGTATCTACAAACATGTTCGTTCGATAAATCAATTCATAGTGTCTATACACTCCTGGCCGTAAGGTCGTGGGGCTATTTGGGTAAGTGTAGGAGGCCCAACTAAAGCCCTAGAGCCAATGTCGGGCTCATTTTTTGTCCTAACAAGTGGTGCATTTGTCAGGAGATGCTAATAAGTGGCGATTCCTAAACCTTGGTTAATTAGGAACTAGTCTATCAGTTTATGCTAAAGAGTATCAAGATAGACCCATTATTTTCTAATAAACACCATCAAGCCGAGAATCAAAAACAAGAAAGAGGTGAAAGGGCTAGACGGCAGGCTGAAATCTTTAGGAGGTATTCCCCTCAACATAGTAGCCTGATATCCCTACGACAAAGAGGTCTTAGTGAACATAATGCCACAAACAGTTGATTAGGATGAGGAGGAAGCTCTAGTGTAGCCCTTCTCTTAGTAAGTCAACCCACTTCAAGTGGGATTATAGTCACACCATTACTAACTCCTATAACAAATCCGGTTGTTGTTATGGTGTAACCTATTGCAATTTCTGTAGGAATGCCAAATTTTCCTACTTCAAGTTTCCCTCTACCCATCTTTAATGGGTTAGAAGAGGAGGATGTGGAGCTTCACATTAGTGAGTTTTAGAAAGTCATGTTTAATTGTTGAATTTAGGGAAAGGGACATCTAATGATGTTCTTTAACATGACCCTAAAAGGGAGAGCTACAAGGTGGTATCACTGCTTAGAAGCCGATACCATAACCACAATTGATTTATTTTATGTAGCCTTTGGAAGGGAATTTTCCCCTAAGAGAGATGGTCATTATTGGCTACGTGTTCTAAATGTGACACATCAAGAGCCCCATGAAAATATGCTATCATATGCCAAGAAGATAAAAGAGGTCTTTTGCAAATTGCAAGTCTCTATCCCTATCCCACCTACTACTCAACTACAATATTTCTTGCATGGATTGGATTTCAATATATCCAAGTGTAGTTGAGTAGTGTACCTCTGGCGCATATAGATACTGCTATAACTTGAGTAGAGGAAGTAGAGCCCCACTTACAAGCAATCTACACATCACGAGAAAATCTAAATTCAAGCCTTAGTCTTGGAAATAATTTGGGATTGGTTATTGGAGATCAAGTTGTGATCAGTACACTTGTGACCAACCCAAATAGTAGAGGAAGCATGATGCAAAATGTGCCTTTGTTACTAGCTCCTCTAAATGTCCCTAAGCTAACAACTAGCCAAAGAGCTTCTTTTGCAAACCAAGGGTCAATACAAGGAGCATCACCTTTGCAAGCTCTATAACCTAGAGGGGTTAGCTCTTGAAGCCACTGGTTATGAGTCCTCTGCATCGAACATTATAGGGGAAGTAAAAGATATGATGAAACATTATACGAATATGATCACTAAGCAATACCACCAAATCACCATTGATATTAATTTGTTAAAGTTTTTGCAAAATCTGATGGGTACTAGAAAGCCCAATGATAGGGACCCATCATGATTCAATTGTAAGTTGTGTGGTGGATAGCATCTCCCTCGTAATTTTCCTAATGTCAAATGCGATATATGCGGGAAGTTTGGTCACTTAGCTAGTACCTATTGGAGTATTATTAGTCCTCTCCAACAAGGTAGTCAGCAACCTAGGCTTGTGAACCATCGTGCCAATAACAAGAATACTAAAAGAGAGGGCCCTATGCAAATTTTGCAAAGGGGTAAAGCCATACTCAAGGAAATGCCTAGTGGGGTAAGTCTAGTTGAAACTTTGCAAATTAGTGAGAGTTTATCTCCTAACAATGTTAGGGTAGTAGTTAGGGATTAGAATTTGAAAGACGATGAGAAAGATGACCCTAGTACAAGCAAAATTAGCCCTAAACCTAGTAGGGATAATAAGAAGGTGTTGGACGCCCAAGCGGGTCCTCTTAAAATGATGGTATTTTAGACGAGCATGTGGTCAAAAGAAAACATAAATCAAAAGAAAAGGAGGGCACTAAGATTATCAAGAAGCCAAAAGAGTAGTTGGTGTGGAAAAAGAAGAGAATAATGCCAAACTTCCTTGAGTTTAACCTAGCAAACACGCTATGTGAAGTCAAACTAGATATGAATTTGCTACAACTAATCCAATTGTCACCAAATGTTTGTAAAAGGAGCTCAAGAAAATCCTATGAACGTGCTATGTTGTAGAACCTTTTGGTGTCCATCAAGTGGGTAGTGAATGGTGGGATCATGTAGAGAAGCATTGCCTAGCGTGCATGCAAATGTTGGTGGAATCTTGATAGAAAATGTAGTGGTGGGCCCCAACTCATCCATAAACATTATGAGTATGGATTTATTGGAGAGGCTGGGTCTACCAATCCAAAATGATATCATGACCGTTTTAAAAACGGATGATTATGGCCTAAGGCAACTAGAAGGAATGGTATTGCAAGAACATGTGACAGTTGCTAATATTGATTGCGTCCTTGACTTCCGTATTATTGATTTGCTGGGAGATTAAGCTATCAGTTGTTGCTTGGACATCCATGGATATTACATTCCAATTTTTTGGTGGATATCCCAGCTAGTTGACTAATATTTGGGCACGGATTAAAGAGAATAATTATGGATGCATACTATGAGCACCCATTGGATGAAAGGGCATTACCTCCCACTATAGAATGGGAGGCACTTGAGGGAACCTCAATTGTTGGAACCTCAAGTTCTTGTGATTGTGAAGAGGATTCTATTATTGAGGAGATTTATCAAGTATGTTTAAATGAGCCAATAGAAGCAAAGAATAGGATTCGTGACGCTAATGTGATAGAGCTAGATCTTGGGACTCCTAATGATTCTCGCCCCATTAAACTTGGCACTATGTTATCTGTTGATGAGCGTGCAGATTATGTGGCACTCCTACAAGAGTTCAGGGATATATTTTCATGGAGTTATGATGAATTGAAGGGGATTCCCCCCTCTATTGTCATGCATATGATCCCATTAGATAGTAAGGCAGTGAGGTAGAAGGTTAGACGTCTGCCTTTTGAGCTGAAATAGCATCTTTTTGAGGAATTGATGTGTTTAAGGAAGGCTGGTCTCTTTCTAGTTGAACATACAGAATGGTGCTCGCCGGTGGTAATAATAAAGAAAAAGAACAATAAAATTTGTTTGTGTATCAATTTTAAGTATTTGGACAAGCAAATGGTGAAGGACTGTTATCGTATACCCTTTATTGATCAGATTTTAGATCAACTAGCAAAGCAAGAGATATACTCTTTCATGGACTGTTTTGCGGGTTATAATTGGATGGCCACAGCTGAAGAGGATAAGTTAAATATGATGTTCATTACAAATTTTTGATACTTTTGCATACCATGTGATGGTTTTTGGCCTATATAATGCTCCTAGGTCTTGGCAAAGAGCTGTTGACAAGATATTTATTGATATATCCCCTGAAGAGCTGAAGGTTTTCACACATGATTTGGGGGCAACTACTATGAGTTGTTATAGACATTTGATTGTTCCACATGCATGCTTTGAGCGATGTCGTGAGTATTGTATAGCATTGAATCCTCGAAAATGTGTATTCGGGGTACCTTATGGTTTGCTATTGGGTTATGTTGTAAGTGCGGCTAGTATTGCCATTGATCCTAAAAGGATGGTTGTTATTGTGGCCCTAAGCCCACCCACCTTCCCTAGGGAAGTTCACAGTTTTGTTTCATTTGTAGGGTACTATCATCAATTCATTAATGCATTGGCTGAACGCTCATTACCCTTGATGAATCTTTTATCTCACAACCATGTTTTTGAGTGGACAAAAGCATGCAAAGTGGCATTTGAAGATGTTAAAATGGAATTATCCAAAGTGCCGATTTTAAAAGCTCCAAAAAGGGGTGAAGTTTTCTATATATTCATGGCTACGACAAGGCATAGAATTAGTTGTTACCTATCCCAAATTTGGGAGGCACAATTTTATCATCCTATTGCATTCACAAGCCAAAAGTTGGGAATTTCATAGCTTCATTACAACTATCTGGAGAAGGTTTACTTAGCTATGATATTTGCCACCAAGAAGTTCAGACACTACATTTTTTATGAGAAAGTGGTGTTCTTCACCTAAACAGAGGGATTCCTTATTACTGAACAAGCTTCAACCCCTTGATCACCTAGCCAAGTGGTTGATCTCTTTGTTGTACGAGTTTGACTATAAGATTTGGAGCAAGCCACCAAAGTTGCAAGGTATTGTAGAGTGTCTAATAGATTTTGATGAGACTAAGGAAAAGTGGGGTGATATTAGTGACCGCAAGGTTAAATTGATGCAGCCTCTATTCCATCATGGTAAGCATCTATCATGCATTATCTATCAGTAGACAACCTAGCAGAAACTCTTTCTAAATCCAAGAAGAGGAAGATTAAGCAGTAAGAACTTCACTTTTCAATAATAGTAGGTGTCCTATATAGGAAAGGTATGGATGAGATTTATCATCATCGTGTGGTGCTTAGTGAGGTACCCTTTATTGTAGAGGAATGTCATGATTAGCATGTGGAGGTCATTTTGTTGGATGGCTCAATGCCCAGAAATCTTTACGTGCTAGCTATTGGTGGTTGATGGTTTTCCAAGATACTTTTGCATATGTTAAGCATTGAGATGTCTGTTAGAGACATGATGCTAGGGAAAAGCGTAAGCAGCCGCTTAATCTATTTTGGTACTTTGCCCTTTGAGAAGTAGGGCATTGATTTTGTTGGACATGTGCATCCTTTGTCTACTACGCAAAAGTGGTATATCATTGTGTCGATAAAATACTTTACAAAGTGGTCTGAAGCTCAAGCTACGATGAAGGACAATACTAAGGAAACAACTAGTTTTATTATAGAATAAATTGTCTGTTGTTTCGTTCCACCTAAAGAACTAGTGATTAACTGTCGGACAAAATTTCTGAATAAGGTCAAAGAAGCCTTAACTGATGCTCTAAAAATTAAACATAATAAAACCATCCCATATAATCCCCAAGTTAATGGACAAGTAGAGAGTGCCAACAAGCCGCTTGTAGGGATTTTATCCAAGACTGTATTTGAGGGTAAGGGCAACGGGGGGGACAAGAAACTTCATGCGGCTATCTGGGCTTATAATACTATGTTCAAAAGAGTAACAGGTCGCACCCCATTTGAGTTGGTATGTGGGGAGGAGTGTGTCTTGCCCTTAGAGATTAAGTTACCCTTTGTGAGGTTTACATTAAACCATTCTTTGGGTGAAGATGAAGCATTACAAGAAAGATTAACCTCCCTAGCACATCTCGATGAGATTCAATTGCATGCTTTGTTACATCACAAGGGAGGGAAGAAGAGGATGGAAGCACTTCATGACCTTCAAGCTAAAAGATATAAATTTGTGAAGGCTCATTTGGTCCTATATTATGATGAACATCACGAGTTATTTCTTGGCAAGTTAGAACCCAAATGGGATGGCCCTTAGAAGATTGTTTGTATAGGAAAGAATGGATCTATAGCCCTTTTAGCACATTTGCAAGGGGTAGAGTTTAAAAATAAAGTAAACTTTAACAAGTTGAAGCCCTATTATGTGTAGGAGCTGACGTCAAACTTGGTACCTTTGTAGGTCTTCTAGGATCTAGCTTAAACTTGCAGTAGGTGCTAAGGCAGTCAAATGGGAAAAATCATTCCTTATCTTGAACATTCATATTTAGAGTAGCATTACCACCAAGGTTGAGTGATCTACTAGAGTAAGGGTTATTGTATTACTGAGTGGAAAGACAGATCTTTCATGTGGGATATTAAGGTCTACTGCCACCATTGTCATAGGGTTCTTATTAGCGTTCCTATTATGTTTACTGTAGAAGGAGAGATTATATATATCATACATCCTCTCTCTCAACTCGACTTTGACTATCATAAGTACAAGTAGGTTGATCGGTATGGCATGGCCTATCAATGAAAGATGAATCTATATTTGTATTTTGATGGAGCTTCACAAGGGCCCGTTGTCATGCTACTACACGAACATAGTGTGAAAAAACCTAGAGGGCTCATCATCCGACTTTCTTATTGATCTAGAGAGTCAATGCCATATTAGTCATTAGTGTCAATGTCCATAGTATGGATGGCTCAAAAATATAAGATTTTTAGATAAGTTTATCCTATTTTCAATATTTTGGATATCATTTCTTATAAATATACTAAAAAAGTGTAGAAAAATTCTAGAATAGGGTGGCATGCAAAAAGCAAGTGGCTTTTCAGTTGGGAGATCTAATGCAAAAAGAAGGGGCATGTTTAGCAAAGGTGCAAAACACGAATGTACTTGTGGAAGAGAAATGAAGATAATGCATGGATATTTAAGAGAGTGACAAGAAGTGTGGATCCACCTGAAGCTACAAATTAGCCATCTCCCGAGCATGTTATGGATGAGATTGGTCAAGAGTAGAAACATGATAGCAAGAAAGAGAGCAAAAAGAAGGGAAAAAAACCACAATATAAGCTGCAGTCTAATATTGAGACATCCATCGATGCCTTGGAAGATCATGCAGTAGAAAAGTCAGCCATTGTATCTATAGATTTTCTTAATGCATGTGAAGAGGTTTATGGAGCTCATGTTTTACTTGATGCAGGGACTCAAAGGGAAATTGGTGAAGTGTTGGATGTACATGATTTGCAAGACACGGTTATCGTTTCTGAGACGATTCATGAGCTCGAGGATATGCCTTTAGAGGCTATTAGATGTAATGCTCCATAGATGGAGAATGTTTTGGATGCTTTGTTAGAGGCCTTGATAGAAAACTCAAAGATGCTTCAAGTTATGGACTGCTTTACTATTTTTGGTGATGGTCAGCATGTGTTGGATGCAAGTGAGGCTTAATTTATGTTTAATGTGGTATAAAATTGTATGTATAAGCAGATTTCTATACGTTGGACTTGAAAGAGCAAGCATGTTGCTATGTATTGTTGATAGGTGCATTGATAGCTTGCATATGGAGAATTAATAGCCTCTAGTGTGTATGATGCATACCAAGGCCTTATGACCCTAGAGGAGGTACTAGGTGTGGTTCAAGAGTTATAAAAATACTAAGTATTTTGATCTACAATCCAAGGGGATGCCTTCTTATGAGCATGATGAGCGACAAGTTGACGCTATGGTGTTTGACCCAAGTGGTACATCGGTGGCACATACCAGAGGATGTGCAAATTCAAAGGGGGTGGATGTCATGTCGCTACACAAACATAGTGTGAAAAAACCTAGAGGGCTTATCATCAGGCTTTTTTATTGATTTAGAGATTCAATGCCATATTAGTCATTAGTGTCAGTGTCCATAATATGGATGGTTTAAAAACGTGAGGTTTTTAGACAAGTTTAGCCTATTTTTAATATTTTGGATATTATTTCTTGTAAATATACCTAAAAAGGTGTAGAAAACTTTCAAAATAGGGTGACATACAAAAAGCAAGTGGATTTTTAGCCAGTTTTGGGAGATCTCATGCAAAAAGAAGGGGCTTCTAAATCCGTGCGGTGCATGATTACAGTATTTAGGTAGCAAATAGCACTCCGAAGGGGAATAAGAAGAAGGAGATATTTGGGAGAATTTGGACCAGGTGTCATATGTAGTTTTACCTCCCTTTTGGAGCCAATGGAACCATCAGATTTGCGGTTTAAGAGCAAAGATGAAGCTAGTATTTGATGTGCATTTTTGGTCTACCAAGGAGCTCCAAGAGATCTAATACTTGGAGATTGCTCTTGAGTAGTCCCAAACAAGGATTTTGTTTATCTTCTTAGGTTCAATCAATACATAGTGCTTTTATTCATTGAGCTTTGTCTTTATCTTATGTACCTCTTGTCTATTCTTTTTCTTCTCTTCCATCTCCTATTCTCTACTTTCTTCTCTCTTTGATCCTTGGTGGATATGACCTTTCGATCAAAACCCCTATGATACCGTTAAGTATGTGAGTATCGGTATGGTTGTTAAAAACTCTCGATGTAGAGTCGTTATAAAATGGGAGTCTATTTAGACACTGCTTTTACTAATAACATGGCATAATCCAAGGCCTTAATCATAGGGTTGAATATAGCCCAACGTGATGGCATCTACTATTTATTATGGTGAAAGGCGACTCACTGTTAGTGATCAACAAATTGAATGGGACTTATAGTATGAGGGACCCCATTTTGCAGATGTATCATCGTGCAACCTTGCATATACTTCAAATTTTTGAGATAGTGACTTGTCAATTGGTTCCTCGTTAGTGGAACCACTTTGTAGATTCATTGGCAAATTATGCCTTTGTTGAGAATGTATTTCTCAACTATGTTCTTGAGGGATTATTAGAATTTCTTGATCTTATTAGCCTAGGCCAAATGTAGGGACTACTGTTGCTGACATGTCTTGTTATGGCCGCCGATGGTTAGTAGGGGTGATGAGCCAAGTAGTGATTGATCATCTTTCTATTCTTTCAAGGACGCATAGGATCATTCAATGATATATTTGCCAAACACCCCTTGTCATTTATGCAGTGGGTTGGCTAGTAATTTGATGCATTTAGTGTAGGGCCTGAGCGGCCCCATCCCTTGGTCTAGTTTTGTGCTTCAATATGATTTATGTGAGGATCAAGGGTTTACTTTTAGAGCAGTTGGTTGCTAAATGGTGTGCTTTATAGCTATATTTTCATTAGGCCAAGATGGCAATTTCTGTTGGATTTCGTTAGGCCAAGAGGGCTATGTGTTTGTTTGGTGCAGGTGCATTTGATGGTTTTTTGTTTTAATGTTATACTAGACATGTCTAAAGAAGTGCATGGAGGGAGTCTCTTGTTGTCTAGAAGCTTCTTGTGGCCAATTCCAAGTGTTATTCTTCCTTTACGATTCTTTTTCTTTGTGATATATATGTATATGTGTATGTGGATACTTTCTTTCTAGGGACCGGCAAGTCAAGGCATGAAGTCCTATGATTTGGTTCGGTATAGTTGCGGGAGGTCTAAGCAGTTGTCTGCCTCCTATAAAGACATTGTCAAGCACTTAAAGATCTATTTTGAGAGTAGTCTTGGTGACCTTGTTATGCTAGTCTACTAGATAGCTATTTCTAGGAGCTTCTATTAGTTGTGAGGTAGACAAAGAAGCTTGCCAAATAAAAGAAATAGAAGAAATAATGAATATACCTGAAAAACCCTATATAGAATATGAAGGTGTGTAAGGGATTCTAATCTCTAAAATAAGAAAATACAATAAAGAAATATTCCAAGTCCAAACTATCATTGCCTTGCAAAGGCTTGGTAGTTTCTTGGGGATGAGTCAGGATGCCTTGTCTTCCTAGGGGTGACATTTAGCCAGAAAGAAAAAAACAATAAGGATGGTTAGAGAGAAAATAAAAGTGAGCAAAAGAAAAAGGATTTAGTGTCATCTTGTGAGAGCTTGGTAGGTTCTTGGGTACCAAGACATGACCTAAGACTGATGCCCCGTTCTCCTTGGGTCACAATATGCTCAACTCCCTCCTTTTTACATGCTGCCTAGATATCAAGTCCTAAAGTATTAAAAATGATAAATCAAAAGCATCTAAAAATAACAAAACAAGATATAGGAGTCCTCACTTAGCATACTCCAGCATGTAAAAAGGAGGGAGCTGAGCGTAGTGACCCAAGGAGAATAAAGCATCGGCCTCAGGTCCTATCTTGGTACCCAAGAACCTACCAAGCCCTTGCGAGGTGACACTTAATCATTTTCTAATGCTCACTTTTATTTTTACTCTAACCTTCTTTTATTTTTATTTTTCCAGCTAGATGCCACCCCTAGGAAGACAAGGCATCGGCCCTGAGTTTGACTCTCGTCCCTAGGAACCTACCAAGCCCTTGCAAGGTGATAAACAACTGCTCAATGATTTTTCTTTCTTTCCTAGGTCTTTGATAGGTAGGTCAAACCACCACTTAGGATGATTCCTTTGATAGCTCGTTTTAGCCAATCTATGTTGGAGTAGTTGGTTAGCGACTAGCTTTGAATCTCCGTCAAATTATGCTTGGACTATCCCTTGTGGATCTTCATGCTTTAATTTTTGGAGGGAGTAGGGTGAGAGCTGTGTGTGTGTTTTATTGTGTGTATTCTTATTTGTAATAGCTTGATGCTATTTATGGTTATTTATGTGCAAATTAGTTCATGGATTCGATGGGTTGAGTAGCCCTATCCCATTAGTTACCAATGAGAGCAGGCTTTTAAGGCCAAAAAATTCCAAAAATGTGTCAAATTTTGTCAATTTGAGGCAAAAATCAAAGCTTGTTGGAAGCTGCGGATGCAATTTTGAGAATTTTAAGCAATCATGGAAGGCGGGATTTAAAAGAACTTCTGAGAAGATGGATCTCACAATGGTCTCAGATTTATAATAAATTTTCCAAGTGTCAAAATGAAATGAAATGAGTTCCAGGCAGTGCTACGTGACTTTGTGATGCCAGGAGGCATATTACACGGTGGATTCCGTGAGGTTTTACGGTGGATTCCGTAAACTTTGATGACCGGGGCTCATACACAAAGTGGATTCTTTGTGCGAGAAGTTGATGGGGACGCCTATCCTTTTCGGGCGTTTCATTAATTTAGTGTGTACATGGGTGATTCCATAGCGGGTGATTCCGCAAAATGCATATTAAATTAATAAACGTTTATGAGTTTTGAGTGCGCACTCGTAATAAATTAAGGTTAGGATTTATTTCTAACCAGTTGATTTATTTATGTAGCTGAAGACTACTATGTATTCACTTTTTTCGGTTTAATTGTATTATTTTACTAACGATTGTGAATGCTTCACTTGATGTGTAGAGATAGCAGCAATGGCAGAGGAAAGCATTGGAGGATAGCGAGTATTCGATTTATGGATTATATTTTGATAGGCGCCACGCCTATATTTTGTCATGCCTATTTATTGAGGCATCGATTATTTATTATTATTTTGTATGCGCATGGGCGCACGGTTATGTTAGTTCTATTTGGACATTGTATTGGGCATGCCAGACTCTTTGGACACCGTCCATTAGCTTTATTTCTATTTTTGTAAAAGCAAACTCAAAAGCTAAAAGCTTGTTATATTTTTGTAAATTGGGCTATTATTGAGCATGAAGATGAAATATACATAAAATACATGCTTTGTGAAGCGCTCACACAAGGCATGGGGGGAGATTGTACCCAATTGGTCTCTTGCTCTTGTCGTTCATGCTTTTTACCTTGTAACTTGTGCAAAAAGTAGAGTTCATTGTTCTTGGGGACCTTCTAGCATTCACTACGCAAGCATACAACGTCCGATCTATGCACCAGTGATATCAGAGCAGAGCTGAGATCAAGAGCTTCCAATTGCTACCCATCTCGTGTGAAGGCGGAGCTCCTGGAACGATCAGGCTCTACGGTCAATCTCGTCGCGAACCGTCGATACAGGCAGAGTTCTGGCAATCAAGAACCCCTGTTTCTGTCATTAGATCGCGAAGGACCGGGTTACAGAGGCGGAGGAACACTCCTACATCTCCTTCATCAAGTCGTGGATAACCAGAGATAAGCTTCATATTTTCCATAGCTAAAAAGCTTAAACCTCAAAGTTTAAAAGCTTTAGTTAATTGAACTAAAGCTTTATAATAATAAAAAAACGAATCGTGAAGGACGGCGGGCTGTACTGAGGGCCACAAATTGCACCGAGAACATCCTCTTGTCCTAAAAAATGCGACGCTTACTGAGAAGCATTAAGCCTCTTACTTCCATAAGTCCTCTAAGGCAAATCACTCCTGCAAGTCACAAACTCTAGGTCACACCCAACAAAATCAAGTTCAGCAAGTATTTTCAGGTCAAGTACTGCAAGTTTCTTAAATCGACTAAGTTTTGCAAGTTTGCAACTCTTCAAGTCACATAAGTCTGCAACTCTGCAAGTCAGACTAGTCAACTAGAGTCAGAACTGACTTGTGCTCAAAACTCCTAGAAGGACTGTTCCTGCGCAGAAACTCCGAACTGCAAAGTTGTTCATTGGAAGGTACTCTACCCATACGCAGGTTTGCTGAAGCATTTTTAGCATAGGAAGAAGGATAAATCACAGATTTTTCGAAGATTGAGAAAGCTATACCCAAAAACACATAAGCCTTGTATTCCCGAACTTGAGCTACGCTCATCCCGCTAACTTGATTTTGAGTGAGAAATGTATTTTTTAGTTTTGCAGGATGACGGAACCACATATAGATGATCTTATGGGGTTGAAGACGACTTACCTGAGCCTATGATGGAGCAAAAGCTGGATTTAATCATGATGCAATTGGAAGAAGAACGAAGGGCTAGGCAAGTATTGCAAGCTCAACTGGCAAATTTACAAAGAGCATCTACCGACAAAGAAGAACCTCAAGCTGAAGATCTTATTCGACGTACCATCGACGCAACTCTCGAAGCTCAAACCATCCGCAAGGAATCAAAGATAAGTAAAAGAAGTTTCAAATTCTGTACTTTCAATGGCATACGAGAAGGAAAAACTGTTCTAGCATTCATTAGTCAGTTTGATGACTATTTCCATGAGGAAACCTATGCAGAAAAAGATAAAATCAAGTGTGTCACTAATCATTTAGTAGACATAGCATCTCTTTGGTGGACTGTAGTACGCAAGAGCATAGAATGTCCTGATACTTGGGAGAATTTCAAGAAGAAGTTTATGCAGAATTTCCTTCCACCACAATTTCATGAGAAAGCTATTAAGCAATGGGATCTTCTCCAGCAATGGGATCGTGAGCCTATACCTCAATATATAAAGCGTTTTTGGAATGCACTACTCCAGATACGCATGCTTGAAGACGTACCAGAAGCGACACACAAGCGTAAGTATATGTCTGGACTCCTTGGGCATTACTACGCTGAAGTTAACATGTTCAAGGCTGCTACTCTTGAAGACGTCATTTCACTAGCTCACGACATTGAAGATAAGCTACGAGGTAGAGACAGACGTCCACAACAATTCCAAGCCAATGGTAACTATGGATCTAAACAATTCAATTCCAATTTTAGCAGATTTAATCCAGGTCGTTTCTCTTCATCATCTTTCCGCAAAAATTGGGCAAAACCACCTGCATTACCATCCAATCTCAATCAAAACCCTAAGCCTATTCCACAGCCAAATTCTAATGTACCTAGACTTCCCGCCATTGCAAACAATGTAACCAAAGCCAAGCCAATAGTATGCTATAAATGCCACAAGCCTGGACATCTAGCAGCAAATTGTCATTCAAAGAAGCCATCTGTCCATATCAACTACCTTGGAGCAATGGACGAAGACGAACATGAAGATATGCTTGATTTCACTGAAGATGAGGATGACATTACTACTACTTCCGATACTTTACCAGGTATGCCTACTCTGCATTCTTTATTGACTATGAAATGATTGGTGCATGGAAAGGAAAATACTATTTTGCATGATGACGGTAGTACTCATGATTTTATTTCAGCAAAATTAGTAAAGGAATTGAAGTTACAAACTGTACCTACGCATTATCGCATCAAAGCTGCATTTTTAGGCACTAGGTATAATGGTACACAGGAAGTGCAAGACTTAGAGATTCAAATTGGTCAATACACTGAAAGAAGAAATTTTCTAGTTGTTCCATTACAGTCGAGTGACATTATTTTAGGTATGCCTTGGTGTCACCAGCATAATCCCGATATGGACTATTCCACACACTCAATGAATATTAATTTTCAAGGAAAATCTATTACATTATATGGTATGCATGCATCTAATGTTTTTCCACTGCTTTCGCATACTCAAGCTCAACGTGCATTACGCAAGAGTAGTAAATCTTATCTCATTTGAGTGAATGAATTGCAAGTAAAAGAAAGTCATATGCACCCTAGGCATAAAGAATTTCTTGCATATTTTAAGGACTGTTTTGCAGAAGACCTACCGCCTAGTTTACCTCCTTCACGTCCAGAAGACCATAAGATAGATTTGATCCCTGGCACACAACCACCTTGCAAAGCACCATATAGGCATAACCAGATAGAGCAAAAAGTTTTCCAGAGTCAAGTTGAGGAATTACTAAATAGAGGATTGATTCGACCTAGCAGTTCTCCATTCGGTGCACCTATTCTGTTAGTTAAGAAAAAGAATATACCTATCATATGTGCATTGACTATCGAGCTTTAATTAAGATCACTATAAAGAATAGGTATCCTATTCCTAGAGTTGATGACCTTATGGACAAACTGCAAGGATCTGCTATATTTAGTAAAATAGACCTTAAGTCTGGTTATCATCAGGTGAGACTAGATAAGTCTGACATATTCAAGACTGCATTTAGAACACAGTTTGGTCATTACGAATTTTTAGTGATGCCATTTGGATTGACTAATGCACTTGCTACGTTTAGTAGAATGATGGACCGTATATTTCTAAAATGTCAGTATTGTGTAATTGTCTTCTTTGATGATATTTTGGTGTTTAGTCAAAATGAGAAAGAACATTATGAGCATTTGTCATTGGTTTTTCAATTACTAAAAGATAATCAACTGTATGCAAATCCTGAAAAGAGTGAATTCTTTAAAACAGAAATGAGTATTTAGGTCATATTGTATCATCTGATGGAATTAAAGTTGATCCTAAGAAAATAGATGCAATATTGAATTGGCCTGTACCTAAAAACGTGCATGAGTTACGCTCATTCCTTGGTCTTGCTAGTTTCTATAGGAAGTTTGTACGTAATTTTTCATTACTTGCTTTACCATTAACCAAACTTCTGAAGAAAGGAATTGTTTATCAATGGTCCGAAAATCAACAGAAATCCTTTGACTTACTAAAACATGCATTAACCCATGCCCCTATTCTACAGTTGCCTGATTTTAATAGACCATTCTTTCTAGTAGTGACCGATGCTAGTGGATCAAGAATAGGAGCTGTACTTATGCAAGACAATCATCCTAGAGCCTATTCTAGTTGTAAGCTGAAACCCTCTGAGCTGAAATATTCCACATATGACAAAGAACTATTAGCAGTTGTACAAGCATTAAGACAGTGGAAACATTACTTAATGGGTTTAGAATTTATGATTAAGACCGATCAGCAAAGTATTAGACATTTACTTAGCCAACCCCAAATCTCTGACTGACATATCAAATGGGTCTCCTTTATTCAAAGTTCTCATCCTATCATTCAATACCAACCCGAAAAAGAAAATGTAGTGGCTGATGCATTGAGTCGAAGACCTGCCATTCATAATATTTCTGTTATATCTTTTGATTCTTTGATTGCTATGAAAGATACATATCATCAGGATATTACTTTTCATGCTGATTGGAATAAATTAGTTCAAAATAATTTGATTCCTATTGATTCATTGTCATATAATGATGGATTTATGTTTTATGAAAAGAGATTGTGTGTTACAATTCCATTCCGATCTTTTGTTTTGAATGAAATTCATTGTCCCCCATATCAAGGTCATAGAGGTATCATATCTACCTTACGTATGTTAACTGAAGATTTTTATTGGCCGCATATGGATGCTGATGTATCTAACTTTGTTTCTGAATGTTTGATTTGTCAAAGAGTTAAGAGACATCATGGTAAACAATATGGATTACTTATGCCTTTGTCTATTCCATCTAAACCTTGGGAACAAATTTCTATGGATTTCATTATTGGTTTACCTAATATTAAATCTAACCATGATATGATTTGGACAGTTGTAGATAGATTTAGTAAACAAGCATATTTCATTCCATGTAAGAAAACTTTAACAGCATCACAGGCAGCACAGTTGTTTTTGAAAACTGTTTTTACTAACCATGGATTGCCAAAAGTTATTATTTCAGATCGTGATTCTAGATTTTGTAACAACTTTTGGATTACTCTGTTTGCTAACTTAGGCACAAAGATTGATTTCTCATATGCATTTCATCCAGAAACTAATGGACAAACAGAAGCCACTAACAGCACAATTCTAGATCTTTTACGTGCATATACTATCTCCAAACCACAGACATGGGACACACATTTGCATTTATTACAGTTTGCATATAACAATACACCACACACATCTACAAAGAAAGCACTGTTTGAAGTCATTTATGGATATAGATTATCTACACCTGTTGCATCTTTGTCAAATAGAATTCAGAGTGCTGATGATATTGCTAGTATGCATAACACTATTTTTTATGAGGTTAAAGATATGATTGCTAAAGCCCAGCAATCATATACCAAACAAGCCAACAAGAAAAAACAAGCAATGAATTTCAAAGTTGATGATTATGTTTGGCTCAGAATAGAAAAATGTAGACTGCAAAGTGCAGATAGACATCCAGTTGTCAAATTAGCCTCTAGATTCTATGGACCATTTAGGATCATTCATAAAATTAATGACAATGCATTCAAGTTAGAATTACCATCTCATTGGAAAATTCACAACACATTTCACATTAGTTTATTGAGACCATTTAGAGGCCAATTACCTGTACACCCTATTTATGAAAACCCACCTTTATTAGAGGAAGAAACTAAAATACTTGAACCAGAAGCTATCATAGATACTAACTTTATGACCACTAGAACTGGCCGCAGGTATTTTAGATATCTAGTTAAATTTAAGAACCATCCTGTAGAGGAAGCACAATGGATGCACGCTAGAGACTTAAATGCTTTTCCCACTCTGTTAGCTCCACATTGAGCTAATAGAAATTGAGATCAATTGCTATCCCACCCTGGGGGTATGATGCTAGGAGGCATATTACACGGTGGATTCCGTGAGGTTTTACGGCGAATTCTGTAAACTTTGATGACCGGGGCTCATACACAAAGTGGATTCTTTGTGCGAGAAGTTGATGGGGACGCCTGTCCTTTTCGGGCGTTTCATTAATTTAGTGTGTACATGGGTGATTCCATAGCGGGTGATTCCGCAAAATGCATATTAAATTAATAAACGTTTATGAGTTTTGAGTGCGCACTCGTAATAAATTAAGTTTAGGATTTATTTCTAACCAGTTGATTTATTTATGTAGCTGAAGACTACTAGGTATTCACTTTTGTCGGTTTAATTGTATTATTTTACTAACGATTGTGAATGCTTCAGTTGATGTGTAGAGATAGCAGCAGTGGCGGAGGAAAGCATTGGAGGATAGCGAGTATTCGATTTATGGATTATATTTTGATAGGCGCCACGCCTATATTTTGTCATGCCTATTTATTGAGGCATCGATTATTTATTATTATTTTGTATGTGCATGGGCGCACGGTTATGTTAGTTCTATTTGGACATTGTATTGGGCGTACCAGACTCTTTGGACACCGTCCATTAGCTTTATTTCTATTTTTGTAAAAGCAAACTCAAAAGCTAAAAGCTTGTTATATTTTTGTAAATTGGGCTATTATTGAGCATGAAGATGAAATATACATAAAATACATGCTTTGTGAAGCGCTCACACAAGGCATGGGGGGAGATTGCACCCAATTGGTCTCTTGCTCTTGTCGTTCATGCTTTTTACCTTGTAACTTGTGCAAAAAGTAGAGTTCATTGTTCTTGGGGATCTTCCGGCATTCACTTCGCGAGCATACAACGTTCGATCTGCACACCACTTTGAGATGGTCAGGTAAAAAATTTTGGATCACAATTCAAATTGTGAAAACTGGAGTTGCCAAAGCATGGGCATGAAGAATGAAAAATGCAATGTAAAAGTGACTTAGTGGGAAAGGGGTGTCACCTTAGGGCCCTCCCCCAACCCCCAAAATTCATGCAATTACGGGGGAGGGGGGACGTTTTTTCTTTTTGAAAAAAAAAAACAATGGCCTCCTACAAGGCGCATCGAAAATGGAGATAGGGGAGGGGGGCTATAGAGCTTAAGAAGAAGCCTATAAACCAATTGCACCAAGGTGCTCCTCGAATTTTTCACCTCCAATCACCAATCTCAACTCCTATTTGATGGCCTGATCAGAGAGTTGGAAAACCAGTATTTCTCTCTCCTCCACTCTCTCCTCCAACGGGTTGTTCATGTGGAAATTATTTAGAGAAGATCGGGATGGAGATAAGTTGTCCGGCTTGAATCGGATTAATGTGGGACCATGCCAATGCTAACGAATGATGAGCAATGCTATTTGGAGGCTAATGACATGTCCAATGGCTACCTATAAAATAATTCTTGAGACTCAAAACATAAAAAATGGCAGTAAGCCTATTTTTTAATGGAAATTTGGATTCTTTTTGACATTTCATGGTTCAAATCATGTTCATATGTGATGAAAATTTGTTTGAAACTTGCTTGTGATGTATTTGAGGGCTATGAATCATAAAATATAGAACTTGTGTCATTGCATGTGAGTTATTAATTTTTGAAAACCTAAAATGCATGTTTTAAGAGAAAAAATTATGTTTCCTTGGTTTCAGGTGATCAAATCATGTTCATATGGGATGATATTGAATGTGAAGATGGATTAAAATTTAAATTAATTTTTTGAGCTTGAAAATTTAGAAAATACAACATTTTACTTAAAATAAGAAAAAATGCCAATAAATTGTGATTTTAAGACAAAGAAAATAGCAAAAGAATAGTTTTATGCACAAAAATTTATGAAAAATAGGAGTATATTTGTGCAAGTATAATGGAGGTAAAGCATGAGGATTTGCCTTAGTGTACCCCCATTTGTATGTTTTAGTGCATGCTTGTTTATTGTGTTTATTATAAAGAGACATATATGGAAACACCTCTTAACCTACCCATTACAAGAAAAACCCTAAACAATAAGGATAGAGGGGGTTTTATGTGTTGAATATGATTTGAAATGTGATTTGGTTGCTACACTTTTCATATAGGTCTTGATTTTATTTTAAGTATTAAAATGTATAGTGGCATAGAGTAGTACCACACTGCCTTATCATCACAGTAAAATTGTAAGTGAAGAAAAATCATGGAAAGAATGTTTGAGCACATTCACAAGGTTGATTTCACTTAAATAAAATGTTTGTGCACTCAAAGTTATTCACTTTGCATTGCATTGCATTGACATGATATAAAGAGAATTATCTCCTGGATACATAGCACTTGATTTCGAACTATTGATCCACGATGAGTGTGAGGCTCCCTATGTTGTAGATTTAGTATAATCATCTCCTTAGGGACTGATTTGGTGAGGATTATACTATCTCTTGTAAGGAATATTGTGATGAGTGGACTTTGTGCGTATGTGTTATATGTTGAGATGGCGCATCATGGAGCTAGTCCTTGGGGTGTAGGAGAGCCGTAGTGGAGCCATAGCAATAAGCTAGGGGGGGTGGTCCTTTTGTTCATGTTACAAGGTGCTAGACACCTATATGTTTGGGTACTCACTTTGCTTGGAGTTGGGAAGGCATCACGTTGAACTACAATCTCGAGATTGTATCTACAAATGCATTCTTTTGATAAATCAATTCATAGTGTCTATAAACTCCTAGCCGTGATGCTGTGGGGTTGTTTGGGTGAGTATATTAGGCCCAATAAGACCCCTAGAGCCAGCGTCAGGCCCATTTTTTGTCCTGACACCATTCTTGGAGAGAGTTCAATTCAATAACAGCTTAAATTAAACAATAAGAAGATGGATTGGATTGCTAGGCTCTCACAACAAAGTAAAGGTAATTGGATATTGCCATGGCACTATTTAATATCCATCCTGCTAAGGTTCTTGAAGTCCCTAATGGAAAAAAGGTATGGCATTGCAGAAAGCATAAAGATCTATCAGGTCCTTCTCCTTGTGTATTCATGTAGCTTAATTTTTGCTATCATATTTTGATAATGATGTGGGTGAACACACTTAAAACAATTGAGGCACTTTTTCTTCTTTAGGATGTCTTTTTTCCCTACCCTCGTATATATGCCTACATATCTCAATACCTTTTAAGTTGCGCTCCCTCGAGCTTCCTCTTCTCCTAGTTGTGTACTTGCATTCATGCAATCCTAAATCCAACAATTGGTATGTGAGTGGGATTCAACCCCTTAAACAAAGTCATCAACACTCTCCTCTTGATTTCCTCATATTGGACAAGATTTGATGAGCATTCTTAGGTTGACATATATTGTGGGACAGCCCTTTAGAGCTAGGTGTTGTCAAAATTTTTATTTGGGTTTGTTTTGCCCTATATTTGCAGCACTACTATCAATATTCTGTGGGCTATTTCATCATTTTCTACAAATTTTTTGACATCAATAAATTTTGCAAAGTAAGAGCCATTATAGTCTCCTTCATACTATGCTACATAGCATAGGTTGGTTTTGTGTGTGTTTTTCTCTATACAGGCAACTTTTGCATCAAGTACAATTAATGGCAATGGCTAGTAACAACAATGTATTTCATTTATTGGTTTTTTAGGACAAGTTGGATGGAACCAACTATCCATTGTAGGCTTATATAATATGTCATATATCGGTTACATAAGGACTTTGGAACATTGTACATGGAATTGAAATATGCCCTATTGTCATTTTAGAAGCTACAAGTGCAGTAAACAACAAAAATAGATGCTATTGAGGACATTGAATGTTTTTCTCCAATTAATGCTAGAGCACTACCACCACCTACTCCTAAGCAAATTGGTTGGATGGTAGAGATGTAGAAGCTTATGCTTTGATTGCATTGTTTGTGGAACATACCATGATCCTACATATTTGCTTATGCAAGACAACTAAGGATTCTTATGATATATTTGCACATTTATATCAAGGAAGAAATGAGGCTTATGTTGATTACCTACATAAGCTGTTAGAGTGTGAATATCTGGATGCAGGTACGTCCATGGACAATCTGTTGACAAGGGTCAAAGATCTTAAGGAGCAATTGATTGCTACATATGAAATTTTGTCAAAGAGTTCAACTGTGTAGACTATTCTTAATGGTCTTCTTCATTGTTATCGGAGTTTTGTATCTACTATTTGTTTGATTATAAAAGGCAATCCAAATGCTTTGTCATTTGATGAGTTAGCTTCTATTTTGCTACAAAAAGAATTGTGCAAGATACAAAAAAATGTTAGATATGTGGAAGATGTGGCATGCACACTTGTAGATTCACAAGCTATTTCAAATGCAAAACTCTAGCATGCATATTTTTGCTAGTTTGTTGTGCCTGTAGAAACTTGATAAGGTGTCTTCATTGCCTACTTTTGAAGCACTTGGAAAACACATTTATGAATGCTACATATTGGAAAAAATGCACCATTCTTCATTTTGAAAAGATGGTTCAGTAAGAGGTATTTGCAAACTACAACTTTTACACAATGATACTTATAGTCCGATGCAAACATCAACTACTTGTACTTTGTGTCTTTCATTGATGACTATTCTAGGCATGCATGGGTGTATGGTTTGAAAGCTAATTCTAGATTATTTTTGTGCTTCAATTAGTTTGTTAGCATAACTAAAAAATTGTTAGGATGTAGAGTGGGCACTCTCTATTTAGATTGAGGGGGGGAGTATATGTTTAAGGATTTTAATGCATGTTTGGTTGAATATGGAATAAAAGACTAATGTACAGTATCATATCATATACATCACAACAAAATGGTGTAGCTAAGAGAAAAAATAAATAAATCATGGAGATGGCATGATGCATGATTAAGAGTTAAGCTTTACTACTTACATAATTTCTAGCTTGAGGTTGTTTTATGTGCAACCTATGTGCTTAACAAGTGTCCCACTAAAGCTTTGTAGTCTATCACTCCATATGAGGCTTATCATTACAAAAATCCATATGTGGCTCACTTGCGTGTTTTTGGTTGCCTGGCTTATGCTTTGGTTCTAGTGCAACAATGCAAGAAGTTGGATGACAAGGTTGTAAAATGTTTTTTGTTAGGTATAGTGATGAAAGCAAAGAGTATAAGTTATACCATCCACACAGTAAGTGTATCTTGGCCTAACGTGGTTTTTGTGGAAGATTCTCTTTAGTCTTTACTTTCATGTATGAAAGAGATAGAAATACGGTCACGGTATATCTATGACACTTTGTTGCCTCTTTTTAGTGGTGTGTAGTCACATGTAGTACCAAATGAGACAATTTTTAAGCCTATGTAGGTTTCTCATGATAACATTGACTAGTCTATTTCTGTTGTGGATGTGAATGATAAACTTCTTGATGGGAGAGTAGAGATTGAGCAGTCTAGGACTATGCCAAAGTGGTTGGGTGCAAACAATATGTGATAGTAAGTTGAATGCACAATTGGCTAGTTGTACTCATTTAAGCTCTCATAGTACCTCTTATGTATTAGATTCTTATGCATTAGCTATTCATACTTGTGTGACTAGGATGATCCCATTCCTTTTGAAGAGGGACAAAGTTTAGAAAATTGGATGGTGGTAATGTGAGTACGATGTTATTGTGAAAAATTGCTTTTGGTTTTCATATGTGATTTGTCCCTTGGCAAGAATGCCATTCGCATTAAGTAGATCTACAAGTTAAAGTGCAAACCAAATGGTAGTATTGATCCGCTACAAAGCTAGACTTGTAGTAAAGGGTTATGCTAAACAGTAGAAGGGCTTTGATTTTGATGATATATTTGCTCCCACTTACCATATGACAACTATTCGTAGTATTTGTACATTAGCAACTCATAATGGTTGAAATGCACATTAGTAGGACATACAAAATGAATTTTAAATGGTGATTGACGTGAGGAAGTGTATGTTTTTTAGCCTCGTAATTTTGTGTGTAGAAGGGGCAAGAAAACAAAGTGTGCAAATTTAAAAAGACATTGTATGGCTTGAAGCAAGCACCTCGAGGTTGATATGAGAAGATACATGTGTAGTTGATTGGATGTAGTTTTCAAAATAGTCCAACTGAGAGCACCTTATATGTCAAACTTGAGGTTAATATGTATCTAATTATTCTAGGTTATGTTGATGACATGTTGTTTATTGGTCCTAATGGATGCATATTACTAATTTTAAGACTATGTTGAATTCAGCTTTTGATATGTTACATTTGGATCTATTGAATTATTATTTGGGCGTTTAGTTCAAGTAGTGTGATGGAGGTATTGCTTTGTGTCAAACAACATATGTTAAGATATTATTGTAGATATGTGGTCTTGAAGATTGCAAGCCTATTACTACTCTTATGGAGATAGGTTTGAAGTTGAGCCTTCATGATGCTGAAGAAAGTTTTGATATCTCTCTCTACCAATGAACTATTGAATGCTTGATTTATATATGGATTATAAAGCCTAACATTCGATTTGCAATCTCATAAATGAACAGGTTTATGCATAGCCTAGGCACTAAGCATTAGTAGGAGCAAATCATTTGATACTTGAGTGATACTTAGCACCTTGGGCTGTTTTATCCAAGGGGAACCAGATTTACATGTTTTTTTAGTCTATGAACTATGATGGTTGTTATGATACTTATGTATCCATAAGTGGTTTTTGTTTCATGCTTGATAGCTCATGCATATCATGGTTGAGCAAGAAGCAACCCATTGTGGCCACTTCTAGTTACGGAGTTGAGTACAAGGTAGCTTTCACAACTATAGTTGAGTGTGTTTGGCTCAAATGCCTTTTGGTTGATTTGGGTGTTGGAAGCACCATCTTCATTGACAGTCAAAGTGCATTGGGAGTTGCACCAAATCCAATGTTTTATGCATATAGTAAGTATATTGTAGTACACTATCATTACGTTAGGGAGAGATTCTTTGTAGGAGAGATCAACTTAATCTATGCACCAACACAAGACTACCTTCTAGATATTTTCACAAAGGCTTTGCCTCATGAGAAGTTCGAAGCTTTTCGCAAAGCTTTGGGCTTACTCCCCTTTGTGTATTGATCCACTCCATTGGGCTTAGTACTTCACTATACATGAGTGCCATCTCTCATTCACACATCAATTCTAGGGGGATTTGTTACCATATTTTGATTTTGATTTGTGTGAATACAGTTAGGATTGCTTGGGCACTTTTTTCCATCTTAAGTATGTTTTTCCCCCTTGGCATTGTATATATACCTATTCACTTTAGGTGCACCTAATCTTATAATTCTTCTTCTTCCACACCTCTTAATACTTTTTGAGTTATGCTCTCTCAAGCTTCCTTCTCTAGTAGTTGTGCACTTGCATTCATGTAACCCTAAATCCAATACTTATCTTGGAAAAAGCAAATTCCCTTGACTCACATGGTCATTGGGAAGAAAAGCTTAAGGCATGTGTGGAAACCCCCATATATCAAGCGACCTTAACATTTCATCTAGAAGGTGGCCACTACTAAGCTCATTGTAGGAGCTGATTGGCAAAAGACACCTTGATCTCTCTCTATATTATGCACTTCGCAAGAAAGAGGAGACTACTTTTCACCTCTTTTGGTATGGTGTCTAGGTTAGGCCCATGGGAAGAAAGTGAAGTGTTGGCTCAAAGTTGCTAATCTTAACAATGCTTTAAGCATGAAAGCTGGTTTGTTTGGATACAAGGGAGGTCTTGATGACTAGTTCTTGAAATTGGTTTACCTAATTAGAGCCATATTCATGAAGTTTATCTGGAAAATCAGGAAGGAAGTTAACTTTGGGTGGAGGTCCTCTTTGGTACTTATGCATAGATGTAGAGATCTCTTTGATTCCCTTTCTATAATGGCAGGAAACATGCTCCCAACATTGGAATCTTTAAACTTTTTCATGAAAAGTTTGCAAGATGTGACCCTTAGGCTTTGGCTTGGTACATTACTAGATGTAATGTGAATCCCTCACTCTTGGCAATATAAAAGAGAAGCATTCAAGTTTTTTTGTGATTTTAGCGATGATATTTAACGAGGAACTGGTTGGCTGTTCGACAAGGCAGACGAAGATGGTGGCTCCATAACAACATTGTATGTATAGAGAAATTCCTGCCTCGTCATGGACCTCATCGTCCGTCTAGGGCAATCCCCTTCTCCCCCATCGCCTCTGCAGCAGCACCATGGCAGACCAAACTGCCTGACGTGCCCCAAAGAGGAAGGAATCAAGGCCTCTCGCCGGCGCTTCTCCTCCCGTTCAGCCATCAAGCATTGCAGCTCACATAAATCTGAAGACTTGCTCGTACCAGGCAAAATGGATTCCGACGATGCCTCTCTGTTTAATTGCCAGAGTCGCCCTCACATCCCAGCTGAGAGGCTTGGAAAACCCTCAGGGACTTGTGCTAGTGCAGAAACTTCAGCCGTGCCCATGCATTTTTCCAAGAGCGTTTGTGTCTGGGGATGTTCTGATGGCGACTATGCATCACGCAGCAAAGCTTCACAGCCACAGGCACACCTCTTGAAGTTGGGAGGGTCTACAATTTTATTTGTAATGGCTATCGGGACCTTTCCAGGTTTAGCAGACATTAGCAGAGCTGACTTGGATACTACAAGTGACAATGGTCATGGAGAAAATGGCGGCTTTGGCACAGGTGGCGGTGGGAGAGGACATGGTGATGGCGGTGGCAGCAATCACTGGGACAGTCCAGGTTCAAACGATGCATATGCAGGGTCACCCCTAGTCGATTCAAACGTATCTGAGCAGGAAACCAAGGAAGAAGTTGAAATATCAGAACAGAGAGCTCAAACAGATGACATTCTATCTTCCCACTCTGAACATGAAGATGTACCTGCTACATTGTCTTATGAAGAAAGTGCAGAGATATTTGACAGCAAATTAAATGATTCGGATCTTTGCAA
The DNA here is from genome assembly GCF_053477565.2 of Lygodium microphyllum. Taxonomy (NCBI): domain Eukaryota; kingdom Viridiplantae; phylum Streptophyta; class Polypodiopsida; order Schizaeales; family Lygodiaceae; genus Lygodium; species Lygodium microphyllum. Next base: position 46,758,658 of record NC_141140.1, on the reverse strand, counting down.
AGCATTATCCACACTTGAACAGAAGATTATGCATACAGCTATGAAGATGATTTATTTAAACCTTGTAGCCCAAGACACCTCACCTCTAAGTGAGTCAGAGAGTTCCCTCTTATTGTCATTAGAGTCTGTCCAAATGCTGCAGTCAAGTGGTGGAAGCCCTGTGAGCGATGATGATATTGATGATGAGACTGTGAATGTAAAGCAGACTGAGCTTCAAGGTTTTATTCATGCTGGGAAAGATGTTTCTTACCAGGGCCAGGGGATTATGCATGGTGCATTGAAGAAGCATCAGCCTAGCTTTGAAGAGCATTGGAGGAGCGGCCTGGGAAAAGTTGAAAGTCAGAAGGATACAGTGACAGACGTTAGAAAAGATGGTGACCAACTGCCACAATCAGAATCAGAGTCATCTTCTGAAGGACTCGGTTCAGAGCAAAAGCAAGGTGTGATGAACTGGCTTTCTGGGATTGCTCAGTCTTTTGTTACAAAGCCAGGTGGTAGTCAAATCCAGTTGTTACAAAGGGAACATCTGACGGAGGAAAGAGTGAAGGAGTTGGCAAATGACGCTATTGCTACTGCTCTCAATCAGCTTACTGAAGTGGGAGGAAGTTCTGCCCTAGCAAAGCGCTCTGAGGTAAGCTGCTTTTGCTATAATTTCATACTCACTGCATTCGTTTTGTGGAAGTCTTTAGCCATGTTTTTCTATTTGGTCAGTTTGATTTCCTTAACAGCTAGGTAATAAGCATGTATGCAGACAGAAACTTTGAAGCGCCTGCAACGGGAAGCCTTTTCAGATCTCTTGAAGTTACGGGAGAGGCTTGAGAGGATCGAGCAGCTCAGTCGAACAGGGCGGGGAGATGCATCTGGAAATCTAGGAGCTGCAAGAACAAAATTGAAAGGAGATGTGAAGGCTGGAACAGCTTTTGTTATCCTGGAGGATAGCAGCAGCAGGCATTCACGAAGCTCTCTGGAACAAGCAGGGATGCTCACTGGACTGGATATTAGATTTACATTTGAGACGCCTTTCAGGGAAAAAGATGTGTTAATTACCCAGTGTGTAGCAGGGCAAGGAAGCAGTGTGGGTGATGGCAGGACTCTAGGGGGGCCTGTCAGCATACGGAAAGTACATTACATAGCTCAGTTGACTGATGACATTTCTATCTCTTTTGTACCTTTTGGAGCAGAAGGAAAGGATGCGACAGAAATAATTAATCCATTACAGGTACTACTATGAATTGTGATTACTTTTTCAAGATTTATTTGGGAAACGTCTTAGTTTTATTTGCGATTGTGAAAGCTGGGATATTCGTGTACTTGTTCCATAATAGACTCTTTACTGCTTTCACTTTCAAGTGAATCTTTTTAAAGTACTTTCAATTTTTCAGGACCAAGGCCTCACTGCATTTTCCAGCAACGGTCCATCTCTTTTCAGCTATTGTAAAGGATCTGCTCTAGGAGCCACTGTAAGTGGTTCTAGATGTGCATTTTCCTTTGCACAATATCTTTCAGGCTGGGGCAACCAAATTGCCGTTACTGGAGGACCTGCTGCAACTGAAAGTGATCCTCTTTGCCTTAGCTCTATGGCACAGATCTTGCTGCAGCCTTTTGAGGGTCTGATTTTGTCATTTTGTGGTTTGAATCGATACTGGCCAACACCACCGCTTCCATCCTCTGCAGGCCTTCACTGGAGTGAGATGGGACCACTTGTCATACCTAAAATATGGTCCGTGCATAAAGGGAGCAGTTCTACTATTTCTCATGTTTCCCCTGGGAGTTCTTTTTCTCATGCTAACAGTCCGAGTCCTGACTGGATGGACAGTAATTCACATTTTTATATGGATGCTTTGGAGAGTAAAGGAACGTCTCTCCTTTCTGTTGGTGTGGCAAGTGAGTTAGACCTAGCTGAGAATGTAAGCATTGGTGGTTGGGCACAATTAGAAAGGGGAGATTTGCTTCAGGATTCAGGGCTAGGAGGATTCCAATGGGGGTTAAATTTGTCCAAGAATTCTGGGACTGGCATTGACTGGGGAGCTAGCATAGGTAGTGCCAAGCCCGATTTTTGGAGCATGGCAATGAATGATCAAGATAGCTATCCAAGCCATGATAATGCTACTGGATCTATATGTGGCTCACAGCTGCATTTGGAGGCATTTGTAAAGCTATATTGTGGAAGAGGCTTCACACTGCAACCAGGGCTTCTTTATTTGGTGAATCAGTGCTCTTCTACACCTGCAGTGGTTATCCGATCAAGCTGGGCACTGTGAAGTCCATTTGGAGCCTTTGTTCAAGCTGAGCCGGCGGAAGTCCATTTTGGATTCATGTAGATGAGGTGCAAATTGAGATTGGTCAACATACACTCCCCAGGAGTATTCAATGTCGGCCATTTGCTGCTGCTTGATGTGGGCTAAAGTGCTCAAAGCTGCTGTATGTCTAGTTAGGTACCTACCATGGGTTCTCTAAATTTGTGGGAAAATTGACCCCAACAGAAAACTTCCTGATTGCCATGAAAACTGCCAGGCAAAAACCTGATATGTAGCTTTTTTATTTACCCGATAAATGCTGGCATAAGTGATCATTTATTTCATAAGGTTCATGTATTGGAAGGACTTTAGAGCTTTATAATAGTACTCCCCTAGAACTCTTGTGAGGGATGTGAAATTTGTGATGGCAATCACAGGACAATTCGTTAAATACAGATAGTAACGAAGGCGGAGCACCACAACCCCCTGGGGCTGCCCGGGTTGTAGATTGGGTAAAGCTGCATTAGTTATATTTGAGGGTTGGTCTATGGATTTCAACCAATTGCTGGTTTGGTTAATTATCATTATATATGCTTGTCCTCTTATTAAACAAACTTGCATGCAATCTTTCCCCAAGCATGAGTGGTCCTCATTTTCTCATACTTGTATTTATGTATTGGATATCTCAAAATAGCTAGATGATGTCAAATGTAACCATTGTGGTTGGAGCCATTTTGAATAAACTTGACCAAATAAATATACAAACCATAGTCTTGAGCTTCCATAAGATGTGTTTGAAATAAAAGAGTGTGCTATTAATTATGATATGCGTCAACATTTGTTGGCTCCTTTAGAGAGACTTAGGGAGGAGATTTGAAGCTAATTTTTAGATGCTAGTATTAGAGCATGGATACTGATTTCATTCAGCCTACATCAACTATCACCGACCATAATTGAAGAGAAGAGGAGGTAGTCCTCTCTCTTCAATCACTATTTGTAATCAGCTTTGTTGTATTATTGGATAGAGAACTTACCTATCTTGGGGAAGGTTCTCCATACAAGTTGCTATGTCAAGTGGAGAGTGTTGAGAATAGCAAATGATGCTTGATATGTATGCCCGTAGAGGTTGGATGTGTGCCCAAAAGAGGCTTGCCCATAAGTGGCTTTGTATGGAAGATAGACATATGATGTATGCTCTAGGAAGAGATGTCAGAATCCCATAAGCATAGTAAGGTAGAGTGGTACTATCCAAATGCTGTATAAGTATGTACTTGACATTTATTTCAATGTAATGTGACTTTTAGTTTGAGTCACTCAAGATTGTGTCTATGAGTCCAAGCTTATCTATCTTGAAACCTAATTCGCTTGAGTTACAATCTCTTCTCTTTATCATGTATTAGTTCTATGATTTGGATCCACCATAGCCAACTAGCTTCAGATCCGTGTTTCTTGACATGGTATCAAAGCTATGGCAAGTTAGTTCTAGCGTCATTAGTTAGTAATGTTCTAATGTAAATGGATAGTACGGGATGAATCTACCTTAAGGCCCTTTGCTATATCCATATCTTAGGCTCATTTTTATACTTCTCATCTCACTATTCTTGAGCTCTTGTTATCACTTGTAAGGTTGAAGGATTGATTTATCTCTTCTCTATCTTTTTTCACCTCATTTTTTATCTCCTTCTCGTTGCCTTGTTTAACCTTTACTTTTTATCTCAGGATCTATTGAAGCAGTCACTTTCATCTTGAACTTAGCAACAATTGATGTAACTAGCTTCAACTATTCATCATTGTGCTTTATTCTCTTTTCTTGAGTCATATCGTATCTGTAGATAGATGGAAGAACTATTAAGGGGCAGCGAATAAAAGTTATTGTTGCATGGCAAGAGAAGTGAAAGAGGGTGTTCTCAATAAAAGTGCAAACAAAAGCTTCAAATATTTGATAAGAAGATGAATGAATGTCTCTACGAGGATAGATCCTCAAAGTGTTGAAGTGGTAGATTTTAACAGCGTTGTAGCTGACATAGTTCGAGAAGGTTGTAAAGGTTTTTCTTCTGACAAGCATGCTTCTGCTGTCAAATAGAGAAAGGGAGTTTTGTAACTCTGTAACAAACAAAGAAAAGAGAGGAGTGTTTTTTGGTGGAGTGGTAGAAGAAGAGCTCAAAGCTCCAAGCTTCAAAACTATCCGTCTGTTGCGAGAGGCTGTGCGCTTACCATTGTTAGCACCTGCTAATCAGACTGAGAGGAGGAGATGGAAAAAAAAATCGCACTTTGTCATTATCTTCGCCACCTAAAGCAACTCATCATCATATTCGTCACTTGGAGTAGCTTGACATTTTCTTTGTTTTTTCTCTAAAGTCTAACCTTTAGGTTAAAAAAGCTCTTACTCAATCAAGCTCCTTTCACACTACAAACTGGTTCTTCATTCTTAAATCTCATTCACACCTCTCCCACACTCAGCCCATTCATGTTGATATCGGTTTAAAAACCTGTTTGCCTCCAATATTTTTTACTCCACTCCATTAAGTGTCTTCAGACACTAACATTGTGTTTTACTCAATATCTTTTTAAAAAGGGATTAGACATTGCTCAAGAATACTTACAGTAAGACCTTCCTGATATTGAAATATTTTGCTTGCACCTAACACAAGAATCCAATGTCAAGAGAAAATTCAATGCCGTTCCCTTAAGCAAGTCAAAACTAATATTCCAAAAATTATGCATTTCAAGTCCATGTATCCCAAAATTTGTGTCAAAAGAGATATTGCCAAGACAAGGCCATGAACCCATTAGTGTATCCATTTGTAAAAGCATGAAGTACAAAGATCGTGTCAAGAAGACTAAAGTAAAAAGAGAAGTACCACACATCAACAAAAGGGACAAGGATCACAACAAAGAAAAAGAGCATGAAGGCCAAGGAGTCCAAGAAGATCAAAGACACCCATAAGATTGAGGATATTATCAAAGGTTGCCAAAGAAGTAAGAAGAAGATAAAGAAATTATTTCCGTTGCTGATGACAAAGAATTTTCCCTTAGTGGATTATGTTTCCCGTAGTGGATCTTGTTTCCCATAGCAGACGTAAAAGCCCTTACCAAATATGTAAAGTTTTAAGCTTTAACTTGACTAGGTTGCCTATGAGCTAGTCTCCCGAGCCATGTCATCATGTAGGGGGGGCAAAAGCCAGCAAGTGTAGAAACTCATCATTTGACAGGGGGTGTTGAGAATAGCAAATGATGCTTGATATGTATGCCCATAGAGGTTGGATGTGTGCCCAAAAGAGGCTTTTCCATAAGTGGCTTTGTATGGAAGATAGACATATGATGTATGCTCTAGGAAGAGATGACAGAATCCCATAAGCACAGTGAGGTAGAGTGGTACTATCCAAATGCTATACAAGCATGTACTTGACTCTCATTTCAATGTAATGGTACTTTTAGTTTGAGTCACTCAAGATTGTGTTTATGAGTCCAAGCTAATTTATCTTGGAACCTAATTCACTTAGAGTTACAATCTCTTTGCTCTATCATGTATAAGTTTTATGATTTGCGTCCACCATAGCCAACTAGCTCTAGATCCGTGTTTCTTGATAGAGTGGTTTACATTTTAGAAGCTATTGTGAGAGATTGAAGGGCCTTAGGGGTGCTAGAGCCATGCTAGAGGCCATGACATAAGGAGTATCTCACGAGTGGGACTTATATAACCACCTCATGGTTGGATTGATCTCTTCTCTAAAGGGAAAACCTTCCTTGGGATCATTGTGACCAATAGATGTGATGTTCACTTTTACAATGGAGGAGTATGGGGACTTGGATCAGGAAGAGTTCATAGGATGTTCTAAACAAAGGATGAAAGTAATGGTGCACTATGAGATTATGTAGTACATCTATTGGACCTAGACACTCTTTTGTTGACTGGTTGGATGGAGACATTAGGCTTATCAGAGGAGGCATCTTTAGAGATTATAAGGGGATCTAGAAGAGCGGGTTTAGAGGGATTAATTTCTCAATAGTCCATGTGATGTAGCCTTCTTTGGTGACACCATTCATGTTGGGGATTAGGATTTAAACAAGTAGGATCGGAACACATCCAACCACCACTTTCCATTGCCACAAATATGGTACATCTCATAATTTCTCCTCAAATTTTTGGAGGATGTTAGATGATGACTTCAAGCCTATGAAGTTAATTTTTCTATGGCTATTAGCTCATTGAAGATTTGTAGTTCGGACACAAAACTTGGAGATAGTAGGGCCCCATGGCATCTACAAGATGCGATGAGTAGGAAGAGGCCTAGAGACATTGCCTATGGGATTGTCCCAAAGCTTAGAAGTTATGAATGAGAGCCCTTAGGATGGTACTTCATGGAATAATAAAGACCATGGTTGCAACTTGGAGAGTTATAGTTTGGGTCACAATTAGAGGCCCAACAGGTGGATATGAGGACTCTCAAGGGAGCTAGTTCCTCTCATAATTGGTTAGCATTTGAGCAAGATCCCACTCTAGATTATTTGCAAGCGCAATGGGCCCAAGGGCACCACCATAGACAAAAATTGATTACAAGCATTGTTGTTTGGTATGTTTGGAATGGGAGAGGTTACAAGGTGGCTCTAAGAGAATGAGGATGCCTTCTTGTAGACTTGGGTCTTTGACATTTTTTTTCATAGCCTCTCAAATGGTTTGATTTAGTCTATCGAATTGGTTAGGCAACCACTGTATTCATGGTGTACTTAGCTACTCTCTAAGGTAAAGGGGCCAATAAACTGACGCCCCCCAAAAGGAAAACGCACCCCATTCCAATTGAGTGATAATTTTGCAAAAAAGATGTAGCTCTTTGAGTTGTTTAACATTATGGCATAATTTTTAAAAAATCACATATGAGCTTAATGTGGACAAAACAATTGAGTAGTGTAAAATTTTTTATATTTTGAATTTTAAAAAGCCTTAAAACAATGCATGCTTGAGTGTCACTATATTGGTCCCTCATTATCACTTTTTTTGAACCCTTCATTTATAACTAGGGCTACTTGGTAAAAACATCAAAATGCCCCAATGTTTTTTCATTGAGCTCCATATGATATACATAGTTTAACCATTAAAGAATATTTATAGAGCTCACTTGAAAAAATAATAATAATGAAGGATTGTTAGATGACACTCTATTGGTCCCTTTACCATACATGGTTCTTTGTACTTTGGATTTACCTTGGGGGTGTTTTCTTTGAGGTGCTAACCATATGATTTCTCATAATCTATATCAAATTGATTATTCATTATATAGAACCAAGAAAAATAATGTGTTGATGGAATGTAAGTGTGTGCCTTATCATACTTCTTTTTGGCATGAACCAAATGTTTGTGATGGATTCAACCAAGGTGAGAACCACTGTATTATGGCATTTGTGGCCAACCATTGTGAATGTATGTCCAAGCATTAGTCTTTAATCTTGTGGATACAATATATATTTGGCTAGGGTGAGAACCACCACATTATGACACTTGTGGAAATAATTGTGAATGTATGTCCAAGCATTGGTCTTTAATATTGTGCATACAAGATGTATAAAGAAACTATTATATATTCTAAAACTAAGAAAAATAAATGTTTCTTAGGAAATATGGCATCACATAATGGCTAAGTAGCACATAATTGTGTGTGTGTGTGCGTGTGCGTGTGCACACGCACGCACACGTGCACACACACACTCAAAGAGAGAGAGAGAGAGAGAGAGAGAGAGAGAGAGAGAGAGAGAGAGAGAGAGAGAGAGAGAGAGAGAGAGAGAGAGAGAGAGAGAGAGAGAGAGAGAGAGAGAGAGAGAGAGAGAGAGACATGCTTTAATATCCAAATTTGTGCTTATTGAGAAGTATAATTTGCACTTACATGTGAGTATAAAACTATTTGTTAGATAATATATTTATAAAATGCCTAGAATGAATTGAAGAGTAAAGCTAACTAGTATTATCATTTTATACAAAAGTGACATTGATTCCTAGGCTCATCGGATGTGTTCTACCATCATAAAAGCAAATAATCATAGTAGTTATCACTTGAACAATGGTGATCATTATTTCCCTGAGAAAACTAGCTACTTGATTAGGGCTGAAACAAAGAGCTTGAGGTATAAAATTCTCTTGAAGTACAACAGTCCCTTGATTATTTAACAATAACATGAGGGTGAGAAAGCCATTGCTCTGATGATAAGTAGCAATGAGCTCAGGATGAGATCTCAAAGCATATTGATGAGGCCATTGTATATGTTTAACAAGATAAATCCTTTAACCAAATGATGATGATTAATTCCTCCATGGTGAGTGAGATTCTACTCATAATGTGCACATTTAGGTTGAGGAAATTTAGTTGTATCTTCCTAACGAACCCTTAAAATGATGTCTACAAACTAATGCAAGTTGGCATGAATATTCTCATGAGCAAATAGTTCTAACTAGATTCTTCTCAATATTCTAAGTCCTCTCTTTCTATTCTAAGCCAAACATAGTTTTTCCGCTAAAAACTTGGGTGTATATGTGTTTGTTGGCTTAAAGTGTATAACTTTCTTGAGCTAGAGCAATGCATTATTTATATTGGTGAAGAATAGTTTGATGACATCTAATTGAATTATTGGCAATGCATGCTTTCTTGAAAAATATTATGTGGAAATGTGTAATCATGTGCAATACAAAACCTCAAAGAGTGATTGTCTAGTTTAAGGGTCATTATTGTATACTAAGTGCAAAATATATAATTTTGGCCAACATCCATGTCGATGTCATGAGCACCAATATCCATAAGAACTATCCATTTATCAAAATTAGATAGCTGAAAAACATTGTTAGTATATATTCCAATGTATTAAATACATTTTATTATGACTTATCCCAATGAACGATGACAACATATGTGAGCATGTTCAATAGCAAAGCAATCAATAAAAAATTACACAATTTATTGTAGAAGTTACTCAATTCTAGAGACGGTCACAATTCATGTATGGTTTTCAGTTTAGGACAATGGTGGATTGCTTATATTCTCTCAAGCTTTAGAAAATTAGCATTTAAAGAATGTGACCAAACAACACTTTTTTTGGTAAACATACATGAGGGGTACCATTGTAGGCAAATTCCAAAAGATGCAGAGAACCAAATAGCACATGCATTGGCTAGTACATGTCAATCTATTTAACACTTGTTGTTGCAATTCATCCCCAATGAACAACATACTTCATGGGTGAAAGCATAGTCAATGGTGAAACAATCAATGAAACATTACATAAATACTTATACCAGAAGCTACAAAAGCCTAGAAAAGATCAATCCATGTATAGCTTTAGGTTTAGGCCATTATGGATTACCTCTAGTTTATTGGGTTTGACAAAGTTTTCTAAACAATGTGACTAATGTATTCTATCTCTTTGAGATAAACCACTTTAATAAGGATGGGCATATGATATTTTTAAAAAGTAGCTTGTAGACAAGGGATACTTGTCTTTGTGCGCACTTTCATGAATGAAATAAGAGAGTTTTGATTAATTCATACACATAAACTAACATTAACCATGGTGCCTTTAAATGGGCTTTGAGCAATTGATGTTGCTCAATGTGGTTGTCAAAGGACCATTTTGTAAATCAAGCAACATCATTAATCAATTCAACTTAGGAGTGCTATCATGCTAAGGTTGTAAGGTCTAAATTTACCTTACTCTACCCTTGTTTATCGACCCACTCCTCCAAAGATAGGTTGTGCTTAGTTAATTATATTTCATAGTAATCTCCCACTCTTAACTTTGGCCTATTAGCTACACAAGTGCCTCACAACTTGTTTGCTTTTGTAGAATATTTGGATAGTAATCATTACATTGATTTTTGGGGGATGCAAGGACTTAGGAGTAAGAGTAGTTGAGTCTAATGAAGTTGTTGCTTGAAGGGTTCTTTCTCCTTGATATTTTTTGGATTGATTTAGCATTTCTTGGTGGTGTGTCCAATATTCTTATATATCTTACACACTTGTCTCATTTGCATTCTCATCTTGGCAAGCCCTTTTGATTACCTCATCTTGTTTCTAAGAAGAAAAATATATTCGTAAAGTCTCATGGGATATTTATTCTAGCTAATGGTTTTTTTGGGCCTAATGTGTAGCTATGGGCTTCAATGTACAATGAAGACTTCCCTTTGATACCTTTCCATATGACAATGAGCGTTATGATAGTCCATATTAGCATGACCATTATATTTGATGTGAAAAAGTTCATGTATCGAATGAAGAAATTTAAGCCCCATATTGATTGAAATGGGTGCACCCATTCATTTGGTGGTCATGAAAAATGATAAGATAGAAAACATAAAAGGACATGATTATTGGTATATGCACATGCCATTTTTTGGTGATGACAAGGATGTGATTATGATGTTGCGTATATTCATGCAAAAGAAAATAATGCAATTGAAATGCTTCCATTGGATGTAGTAGTGTATGATACTTTTGAATGTAAGACGCCTTTTATTATTCTTGCTCATGGTATGGATACTAGAGATGTTGACTTGCATAATGGTGAATGTGATGGAAATGAAAGAAAATATAACATGCACATCTTGGAGCATATGCTTGTTATGAAGCTTATAGATTGGTTAGAATACAAAATACTCACCCATAGTAGGCAAAGAGCCATGAAGAATGCCCTGAAGCTATGGATTTAGGTTGAAGGTTGCATGTGCATAGAGCCACTATTGAACTCTACATCATACCTTTGTTAGCTTGAACCCCCAATTTATTACCTCCCAATAACCCATCACACCATGCTTCACAAGAGAGCAATCCTATCTTCTAAACCAATGAGTGATCATATGCTTGATTTATTGAGATGCAAGGCATAAGCTAAGTGGGGACTTTGAATTATAGAAAAATGATGCACATATTTTTAGGGGGGGCATTGAGAGATAGAGTAGGCATCAAAGTTGTGCATACTTTTGAGATCTAGATTTAGGTTTCGGTAAAAGTGAGAGTGTATTCTGGTACAATGAGTCTACTATACTTTTCAAAATGTATTATGAACATGCTTTTGAGTCTGTATTGCGATACAAAGAGCCTGGTATACTTTGAACTTGGATAATGCAATATGCTATCCTATTTGGGTCTTGTTTGTATTCTATCTCTCTCATCCCTTCGAGAACCTCCTCATGCTATAGATTTTATTTTCTACTCCATGCGACTACCATGGCTAAACGCATATTTACTAGTAGATCCCCTATCATATCTAGCCCAAGTTGCATCTATATATCTAATTGAATATATGTTTTTTTCATACTCATAAAATAATATGTACTCTATGATGTTTGCATAAACTAAACTTACAAGTCCCACAACATGACTCAAATTAGGTCACCTAATGGTCAAGAAAGAAAAACTTCAAACCATTTTCTTACATAACATATAGTTTATGTTTGATAAGCTTCAAAGTTTAATTTAAGGGGATATCCATAGATTCATATTTCTTCATCTAAGCCTTGTTAATGCATATTAACTTTCATTAGTTAAATGCAATTAACTTTCACCAAAAAATAACTTAAAATCCCCAAATCCTTTATGTCACAATCATTTTGCCACATGATTTATACTTCTTCAATCCTATTTTCTAGTTAGTATCAAATCATGCACATACATAACTATCAACACATAACTTCATTTTATTAAATAAGGAGTTCTTAGGCTCCTCTTAGTAAACAAGGAATGATCGGGGTTCCCTACTAGAAACCCAAGTACTCTTGATTCTAGGCTCTAGGTGCTTGCTTCAATTCCTAAAGTACTTTCTTTGATCTACAAATATATTTCAAATCAGTGTAGAAGCTATGTACACACAATAAAGGTGATCTATGGGTCTCTTGGAATGGTTTTGGTCAATTATAGACTTAGTTGAGGTGATCCAAGTCAAACTTTTAAGTTCCTAAAGCCTATGACTTGGTGTATTAAACTCAATCAAGATCTCTATAGCTTATATTGATCTCAAAAAGATTTGGTTGGGTCATGCGAGTCTTTGTAAGTGTAGTCAGCTGCTTTTGGAAGTTAGTCAAGATGATGTGTGAGCTCCCAAGATGCGAGGTGGGGATTTGGTTGTGAAATTAATGTTATTGTCCATGTATTATTATGAAGGCTTGCTAGCAAGATCAAAATGATCCTAGATTCAACCTATGAATGTAACAAACAAGAATGGATAATCTCAAAGTCAAGAATTCAAGAATTCAAGCAAGATTTTGTAGCATGCATTAATCCATGGATAGCACACAACCAATCAAGGTGATGCTTTTTTCACTGTGGTTGTTTTAGATTGATGTGGATAATGAATTTGCAAGATAAAATGCTATAGAGATGATTCAAGGAGCAAGTAGAGGTATTTTAGATGCAGTTGTGGTGGCTCATAGACAAGTAGGATAAGGATGAAACCAATATTTCTCACATGTAATGGTGTCCAAATAAGCACATCAATAAATTCAAAAATCCTTCTCTAGGGATTTAAGTTTTTGAATAGAAATTCAATATTTGAAGCATTGAGAGAATATGACGTATATAATGCCTCTATGTGATGCCACAACTTTTCAACTTGCTCAAAGCTTTCTTGTTGGATACCTCCAATGTACTTGTGGTGGAGATTCTCTCACTCCATTGTTTAATCTCTTGTTGTCTCTTAGGCTTCTATTTGTAGTTGTAGTATACAAGGAAAGGATTTGTAGCATATAAATGAGAGTTGATTTTGGGAGCCAATTTAAAGCGCAAAAGTGGCTTGGGAGTTGTAAAAGTGGTGGTTTTGGTAGAAAATGTATTGATGATAGATCAAGGACATGGAGTATTCCTAGGTTGATTTCGACGCACCGAATCTAACACAAGTGTCCTTTCATCGATTGGAGTTTGTCTGACCTCCCATTTAATGGTCACAAGGTTTGGCGTTATAAAACATCTACTTGATCTAGAAGCTAGAAACCGAGTGTTGGAGGCTAGGGTAATTTTTTTCGATGCATCCAGTCGGATTGCAAATCTGAGGCTATTTGCCCCTCTGTTTGGTGCAAAACCACTTGTTTGCCCAGTAGTGAAAATGCAAAGGAGCTGAACTAGATAATTTGCAAATTAGTGGTTAATGAAGCTTAGAAGCTTCAAAATGAAGAAAAACTCAATGAAGGGGGAGGGGGGGTGTATTTTTTTCGGTGCCCCCATTTTTAATTTAAAAATGGGTTCTTGCACCCCTCCAAATCATGCCTTCTCCTCCTGGCAATGAGATCTCTGATTTTGATTCTCCATTTCCTCGTTGAAAACAAGAGAAATGATGCCCTAAATGAAAAGATAAAAAATTTAGTCTTTCTCTCTCACATAATTATTGTTTGTATGGGCTAAAATACAATATTAGTGAGTTTGGGAATCTCTCAATTTTCATTTTTTGAATACTAAAGAGGTGGCACCCGGATAACATGCCCATAAGTTTCTCAAAACCATATGTTGTGATCTATCATTGGAAAACACTTGAAAAATGGAATCTATTGAGCGATAAAGCGCTTGATTTGGAGTTATAGTGTTCAAGTTATGGCAAATCCAAAGATTTGACCACATGTCCCAAACTTATGGGAAATTCCCATATTTCCCACTATGGTGTTCTAAGAGGATGAGGGGGAATGGATGCCAATTTGTGAGACAATATGCAAGGAATGGAGCGAGAAAGCGTGAATTTGAGTGTCAGTATCAGTGTGACAGTGTCATCAGCTTCGTTTCTTGAAATTCAAAGCATCATGTGTGCACAATTTAACCTAAGTGCTGATTTGTTACATATTATGTTGTATTCCTTGTATTTATCATGGAACATGGTTGAAAAGGCTTGAGTTATGTTTTTCAATGTCTGAAATCATTAAAAACTTAGTCACTTTTAGTCATTTACATAAAAACTATTTAATGAAAAAATGGGAATTTTGTTGGGTTTTGAGGGTTCAATGTTGTTCGTATGGAATAATAATTGAGATGCTGATGGGACACACTCTATACTAGTCAGCAAATTAGAAAATCAAGAAAAATCAGTAATTTATGTTCAAATAAATAAAAAAAGTATGAAAAATAATCTTTTTGAAGGAAAAAAAAGGAAAAAAATAGTTCTAGTGCACTTAAAATGATCAAACATTAAGGGTGTGTAAATGGATGTGTAGTGAGGGTAGGGCATGAGGATTTACCTCAGCCTACTTCCATTTATGTGTGACAAGTGTGTATTTATTGTTTATTCATACAAAAATGTGACAAGAAAACCCTTTTACACATATGAACAAAAGTAAAACCTAAGCGGTAGGGGAAAGAGGGTTGAAAAGAGATAAGATTTGAATCGATTTTGATCTCATTGCATACTATAGTATATAGGCTTTGGTTTAGTTAAGTTTGAAGAGGAATAGTAGTATGGGTTAGCCCGATAATGTCCCTTTGCAATAATAGTAGAGGACAGAAATCATGGAAAGACTGTTTTCGCATAACACTTGATTGGTTTATAGTTAAAATTGTTTGAACACAATGAGTCACACACATTGCATTTGCATTTAAGCATGGTATTAAAAGAAAAACTCCTGGATGCATAGCACCTATATGCCTAGTTGTGACAAACTCTATGAGGGTGTGAGGCTCCTTTGCTATAGGGTAGCATGGTGATCTTTGAGGAGATGTTATGTGAGGATGAAATATTCATGGATCATTATATGCATCATGAGAGGATTTTGTCATGTTTGTTCCTTATGTTTGAGACAACACATCTTGGGGCTGAGATTTGATGTACGAGTAGAACACTATATATTCTATAGACAAGCCCTTTAAGAAATTTTTTGCTACTTTTTTAGCCATCTAAGGCCGTTTCAGGCCTCGTTTTAGACCCACAAGGTTGCAAAAAATAGTATCAAGGCATACTACGAATTCGAATATGTCGACCAAAAGTGGGTGGACATGTTACATATTTCAAATATGTAAGTTTTGAGGTATTTGCCAAGAAGAAAACACAAGTTTTATCTACCCACAGGTTTCAAATTACATGTATTATTGAGCAATCAATGAAAGAGATTGCTTCGTCTATTGCTGTGCACTTGTTGTGAAAAGGTTGTAGAAGACTTTCTTGTTGTTTTGTATCAATTTTGTGAAAATGGTAGAGAGCAATGAAAAACCCATCATTGAGAAGTTGGACAAAAAAAATTATCCATTATGGAAGTTTTGTGTGATGAACTTCCTTATTGGAGAAGGTGTGTGGGAGAGCCATAGGAGCCACAACAATTAACTGGGGGACGCTCTATTTGTGTGTATAATGAGGTGTTAGTCACCTATATGTATATGATACTCCCTCTACTTGGAGTTGGGATGTGCAATATGTTGAGCTATAGTTTTAAACTCATATACAAACATATTCATTAGGTTAACCATTTTTAGCATCCAAATACTCCGACTTGTGAGATTGTGTGGGTTATTTGATGTGTGTGTGGGAGCTTGGCAAGAGCCTTAGAGTGACTACCATGCATGTTTTTTGTCCTGAAAAGTGGTGTGTTTACTGAGAGCTACAAATAAGTGGTGATTTTTGAACCTTGGCTAATAGGACCTAGTTAGTTAGCATACGTCAAAAGGTATTGAGATAGATCCAATATATCCTGATAGAAACTGTCAAGCTGAGATTCAATGTCAAGAAAGAGCTAAAAAGGGCTAGATTGAGAGCACAGATCCGTACGAGATATTCTCCTAATTGTAATAGTCTGATATTACTAAGAGTGAGAAGTCTTATTGACCATTTGGGTTAGTCCATTAGGGGGAGAAGGAAGCTCTAGCATACTCCTTTCCCCAAAAAGTTGTGCTCTGAGTGGGAGTGTAACCCTCTCAATACAAAACCCTAGAGCAAGCCTAGTCATTATGATGGCACAACTAATTGTGATACCTATAGGAAAGGCAGATTCTCTAGTGCTTGGTTTTCCCCTACCCATTTTTAATGGGTTAGGAGAGGAGGATGCAGAGCTTTATATTAGTGAGTTCCAAAAATTAATGTTTAATTATCGACAAAGGACATCTTATGATCTTCTTTAATATAGCTTTGAAAGGAAGAGCTATGGTGTGGTGTCATGGCTTGGAAGCTAGAACCATAACTACAATAGATCTATTTTATGTAGTTTTCCGAAGAGAGTTTGCCTGTGAGAGAGGTGGTCAATATTGGTTGCACGTTTGGAATGTAATACGTCAAGAGCCTCATGAGAATGCTCGAGCTTATGCCAAGAAATTAAAGGAGGTGTTTTGTAAATTGTAAGCCTCTATTCCCATTCCATCTACTACTGCTACCCAACTACAATACTTCCTACATGGATTGGATTTCAACATCCAAGTGTAGATGAGTAATGTTCCTCTTACTAGTATAGATATTGCCATTACATGAGCGGAGGAGATAGAGTTGTGATTACAAGAGGCCTATGCATCTAGGGAAAATCTCTATTCAAGTTTAGGTCCTAACAATAATTTGGCATTAACTTCAACTAATGGAGGTCAAGGAGCACGTCTGCTTATAACAAATGCTAATGCAAGAGGCGGCATCATGCAAAATATATCTATGCTACCAGCTCCTCCTATTGTTGCTATGCCAATGGCTAGCCAAATGGGCCTATTAAATAGTGGAAGACAAATGACGAATCCCAATGTAATGTCAAATAATTAGCCATCAATACCTAACCGAGTGATTAAGCCATTGGGATTCCAAGAAGATGATTACAATTATGAATCTAGCGGCATCGAGTACCTAACCAATACCTAACCACTTGGTTAGGCATTGGCTAATCGAGTGGTTAAGCCATTGGGACACCAAGCAGATGATTACGGTTATGAGTCTAGTGTATCAAATGTTCTTGGGGAAGTTAAGGACATGATGAAGCATTATACTGACATGATATCTAAATAGTATAGACAAATAGCCATAGATGTAAACTTCCCGAAGTAGTAGCAAAACTTAATAGGAAGTTGATGCTATGAAGAGTGTGGTCCATCAAGATTTAGTTGTGAGTGGTGTGGTGGTCAGCACCTTTCGTAGAATTGCCCTCATGTGAAGTGTGATATATGTGGGAAGTCAGGACATATGACCAATACATATTGGAGTAGAGTTAGTTCACTCCAGTAAGGCAGTCAACTACATGGGATAGTGAATCATCATTCAAATGATATGAATTCTTGAGGAGAGGTCCCTAAGAAAATTTTGCAAAGTGCTCCTTATTAGCCTTAATCAAAAGGCTTTTTTTTTCAAAGTTCTCTCCTTTTTTCTTTTTTCATCATTTTCTATCAGTACACACACACACACATCATTTTCTAAAATAAAAATAAGTAAATAATAAGTATAAAATTTAACAAAAATTAAAATGTTAAGAAATGTTTATAGTATTAAAAACTTTATAGATTTCTTTAAAATTTAAGAATAATTCTTAATAAATTAAATAAATTAGTACTAATTAAAATAATTTAAGATAATTATTAATAAATCAAGATAATTCATAGCATTTAATAATTTCTTAAAATAACTAGGATAAATGTAACAATTTGATAATAAATTAGTATAATTTTAAAAAATCAAAGTAATCTAAATAAAAGTAAGATAAACATAAATAATTCAATTTAATTTGAGAAAAATAAAAATTCGATCACTATATAAAAATTTTATGCTAATTAAATAAAAAATTTCCAAGAAAATTGTGCGGATGTGTATTGACATGATTCTTAAGCTTCCTTCATGCCATTAAGAAGTGGTGTCATTACATTTATGGCAGTCATTTCAACGTCAAAAGTGAACAACAAGTGCAAAAATATTCTCTTTAACAACCTAATATTTCTCTCAAACAAAGAAGGTGGTTAGCTACACTACAACGCTATGACTTTGAGATTTTCTATATGCTAGGCAAGGACAATGTAGTGGCAAATGCATTGTCTAAGATGTAGGCATGTTATGTTTCTACTATTTCTACACTACATAAAGATTGAATCCAAGATATTCAAGAAGAATATTTGTTAGATGAACACTCTGCCAATATAATGAAGAAATTCCAACAAGGAAACGAATTTGAATTTTCCAATTTCAAGTGGCAAAATTGACTTCTTTAGTTTAAAGGGAGAGTGTACTTGACTCCTCGGACATTTTTAACAATGCATATTATAGGAGATGCATTCTTCTCCTTTGGCAAGTCATACTGGATTGTTTAAGTTCTTTGATAAGATCCATAAATATTTTTATCAATGACTTTCAAAAGAAATCAAAGATTATGTGATGTAGTGCTTGCCATGCTAGTAGAATAAAGATTTCAATTTGTTACCAAGTGATCTACCTCATCCATTACCCATTCTACATGGTAAATGGACTAACCTAAACATGGATTTTATTACAGGACTTCATACCACTAATAAACAGAGTTGGAAAATGTGTTACCTATAAAGATTTCTTCTTACAAGGATACAAAATTCATGGGGAATTTTTAAAAAAGCCTTGTTAATTCCATGGAAACCAAATTAACTCCAATCACTACTTATCATCCACAAACAAATGGACAAACTAAAAGGGTCAATAAATGCTTAGAGGTCTATTTGAGATGCTTTTGTCATAATACAAAAACTGCATGGGACTATTGGATTTATATTGCAGAGTTTTGTTACAACGACACATATCACATGAGTATAGGTATAACCATACAATATCTCAAACTTGTACCTTACAAAAATTTGAGATATTGTATGGTTATAAGGTACAAGTACATTCAACATTGTTTCACAAAGAAGTAAATCATTTTTCTCAAGAAAAGTTAGAAAAGATGGAGGCCTTAATGAAACAATGCAAGGAAAATATTACAAAATGCACAAGAGACTATGAAATCTTATACGGATGATAAATGAAGACATGTGGATTTTGAAGAGGGAGAATGGGTATTTTTGAAAGTACTTATTTCTCATTATGCATCTCTTAAGGGATGACATAACAAGCTATTATGGTCCATATCAAATCACAAGAAAAGTTGGAGATCTTGCTTACCAACTTGATCTGCCTTCAATCACACACATTCACAATGCTTTTCATGTCTTAACTCAATAAGTATATTGGCCTTAACATTCAAGTTCTTAAGGAACTACCTCCCCTTGATAAGGATGGGTTGATCATTTATGAGCTCAAAAGGATTGTTAGGAAGAGGGAGAAGATTCTAAGGAACCTACTGTCATGGAATATCTTATTAAGTAGAAGAGTTTGCCCATGGAAGAGCCTTTTTGGCAACATGGTTTATATTTGAAACAATTACCATGGCTTATTCAAGAAGAAACTTAGTTCACTAACAAGTAGATAGCTTGTTGTATTAAATATTTGTGCTGAAAAGAATTGGCTTTTCGATATCAACTTTGACTTTTGATGATTCAAATGCACTAATCTAACATCTCTATCTAAAGTTGTGGGCCATTTTCTATAGCTATCCTATTCTCAAGACTGTATTTTAGATTTTAATTGTTTGAACTTTTGATGATACTTCTACAAGGCTACTTTAGTATTAGAATCTCACTTCTTCATTTCTATCATCCATTTACCATTTCAATTTTCAAAGCTTTGAGGAGGGTGGGAATGGATTACAATAAAATAAAATTTATGCCCTTTAAGTTAGTTAATTAGCTTATTTTTATTAAGATGCCAAGCTCAACACGTGCGGACATTGATGATGGACCACCTAGCTAGATGAATCCACGCGTCTACACTTAGCACATTGGTGGTTATTATGATGCTCACATGGCCACTAACTTATCACTTATTGTATTTAGTTTGTTACGCCTACCTACATCTAGCAAAGATATAGCGCCAGTCAATTAGTGTAGTCGGTTATGCACTGTTTGACTTAGAAAGCCACTTTCCTTTATGTTGTATCTTATCTATACTTTGTGTATATTGTATAGTGTGTGGAAGAAGAAGTAAAAATCAGTAAGAAAACGTTTTGGCCTCCATCTCTCTTCTTGTGTTCTTGAGTGAGCTTTCTCTTGTGTATACAGTGTTTGTTTGGCGCAACAGCTCAAGCAAATCCCCCCATAACGTGATTCTTGACATGGTATAAGAGCCACGCCACTGAGAGAGGGTGATTTTCAAGGCTGAAGTGAAGGAGAAGAAGCAAGGTTCGAGTAAGCAAGCAACGGGTAAGAAGCTCTCCCATTCTTCCACTCTCTCTCTTGGATACACATGTTACAAATTACATATTACAGATTTTGAATCTGTAATTTTTGAGGTGTTTTCCAAGAAGTAAACATAAGGTTCATCTACAAACAGGTTGCAGATTACATGTACTATTGAGCAATCAATGAAAAAGGTTTCTTGATGTATTGATGTGCACTAGTTGTGAAATGTTGCAGAAGACTAACTTGCTGTGTTGTATCCTTTTTTGTGATAATAGCAAAGAACAGTGGAAATCCCATTATTGAGAAGCTTCCTCATTGGAAAGGGCCTTTATGAGTTTGTTTCAGGTGAAGAAAAGGAGCTAGAGCTAGGTATCCCTCTGACTGCAGATGAATTTAAAGCATGGAAAGAATGGAATGCAAAATACAAAAAGGTGATGTACTGGCTATCTGCAGTTGTTGATTATACAATGTTGGGACATATCAGAAATGCAAAAACTTCACATGCAACTTGGACAATTTTTGAGAATATGTTTTCAGTAATACAAAGGTATGGAAGATTCAACTCATGCAAGGGTTGAATACCTTGAAGAAAGGGAAAATGTCTATCAATGAGTATGTGTTGAAGGTGAAGAGCATTGCAGATGCTTTAGCAGTGATTGATGCAATGCCTGATGATGATGATTTGGTTTCATCCACTTTGAGTGGCCTTAACAATGAGAAGGCATGGAAATCATTTGTTACTTCAGTATATGTACGAAAGCCATTTCTAGATTTTGATGAGCCGATCTCTCTCATGATTGCCGAAAAGACCAATATGCAGGGTGACTCATTTGAAAAAATGGTGAACAGGTGTAAGCATTTTACTCAAGTTCAGGAAGGGGACGTGGTAGATCCTCTTCGAGAGGCCGTGGTATGGGACGTGTTGGCGATAACCAGCAAAATAGGTTCAATCGGTAATTTGGTGAAATATAGGTTTCAAGAGGCCGAGGAAACTTTAGAGGCAGGGGGAGCTCTAGAGAAAGAGGTGGATTGCAGAATAGAGGTTTTGGAAATTCTGCTATTGTTTTCTATTATTGTGGCAAAACAGGTCATATTGCAGCCAATTGTTATGCCAAGAAGGATGATATTCATAGTGGTAAATTGCAGCAAGGAAACTAGGCATCGTCTTCACGACAGAATGAAGATAAAAACGAGCATCTATTTGTTATGTAGCATATGATGAATTCAATTAAAGGAAAGGAGACACATGATGATGTGTGGTATGTCAATTCAGGTGCATCTAATCATATGACCAGTCATGTTGAATGGTTTGG
This sequence comes from Lygodium microphyllum, assembly GCF_053477565.2. Lineage (NCBI taxonomy): Eukaryota > Viridiplantae > Streptophyta > Polypodiopsida > Schizaeales > Lygodiaceae > Lygodium > Lygodium microphyllum. The sequence goes on along the minus strand of NC_141140.1, from coordinate 46,736,968 downwards.
AGAGATGCAAGACTTACAAAATCCAGGTTATGTGCAGATGGGTGATGATTCATGCCACCCAATTTCACACATTGAAAAGGTTCCCTTGTCCTTGTATGATGGCCAAACAAAGAGTTTGATAGATGTATTACATGTGCCATCAATCACAAAGAATCTAGTGTTTGTTGGCCAAATGGTAGAGTAGGGATTGTAGGTCCGATTCAATGCAAAATGTTATTTTGTAGAAGACAAGTGTAGGTTGGTTGCAAAAGGAAGTAGAGTTGGCCGCATGTTCACTTTAGATGCTGGAATTCCTACAATGGATGCTGTTATGTATGCTAAAGGAAAATGAGTAGTTGCAGATATTGAAATATGACATAAACGTATTGGACATGCAAATGTGCAAAGGTTGAAATTAATGCAGTTTAGAGGATTGGTTACAGGGTTGCCTTCATTTAGAGTTGCAGAATTGCATAAAGTTTGTGAAGCATACCAATTTGGTAAGCAGGCAAGACAACCCTTCTCACATGACAGAGAAGTGAGTAGAAAAATACTTGATGTAGTGCATACAGATGTTTGGGGGCCTACATAGAATGTATCTCTTGGTGGCAGCAAATACTTTGTCACATTTATTGATGACTGTTCAAGGAAGCTATGGATATACTTCACGAAGGAAAAGAGTGATGTGTTTGAGCACTTCAAATATTTTAAGGCAGCTGTTGAAACAGAAACATGCTTAAAAGTGAAGTGCTTGAGATCAGATGGAGGGGGAGAGTACCTCTCTAATGAGTTTAGTGGCTTCTTAAGGACTCATGGGATAAAGAGGCAATTTATTTGCAGGTATACCCCATAGCAAAATGGGGTTGCAGAAAGAAAAAATAAGCATATTGCAGAAGTCGCACGGGCATTAATGGCTGAAAAGAATATGCCCAAATATTTTTGGTCTGAGATTGTCCATATTGTTGTCTACATTATGAACAAAACTCCCACAGCTGTAGTTCATGGGATGACTCTTGAAGAATGCTTTACTGGCAAGAAGTCTAATGTATCGCACTTGAAGGTATTTGGATGTGTTGCATATGTTCATGTACCAGATGAGCTACAGAAGATGCTTGATCCAAAGGCAGAAAAATGTATTTTTATTGGATACTCTTTAGAGCAGAAAGGGCATCGTTGTTATAACCCTGTCAAGGTGAGTTCAGAGTGAGCAGGGATGTTAAGCACCTAGAGCATGGTCTGATAAGATTGGAGAGTATCTTATCAATATTGGATTTTGTATTTCTGATGCTGATCACTCACTTTATGTGAGAAAGGGAGATGCAGGTTTGGTCATCATAGTCATCTATGTGGATGACTTGATTATTGTAGGTGACAGTGACAATGGGATTGTTGAAGTTGAGGACTTCATGAAGAAGAAGTTTGAGATGAAAGATTTGGGTGAGCTGAGATACTTTCTTGGTATTGAGGTGATCAAATGTGATGATGGTACATGGCTAACCCAAAGGCAGTATGCCTTGGATATGTTATCCAAGTATGGTATGACAGCATGTAAGCCTTTTTTAGTACCATTGGAGAAAAATGTGAAGTTGAGTGCCGATGTTGGGGATGAGATAGAAGACCCTACTATGTTTAGGAGGATAGTAGGGAGTTTGATTTACATGACTATCACAAGGCCAGACTTGAGCTATGTTGTTGGCCTTGTCAGTCAGTTTATGTAGATGCCTAGAAAGCCTCATTTGGATGCAGTTAGACGTATATTGAGATATGTGAAGTCCACTTTACATTATGGACTTTTTTATGAGGCAGGTAAGGATGTACATTTCTTTGGATACACATATGCAAATTGGGTTGGTAGCATGTCAGACAGAAGATCTACTAGTGGATTCATGTTTTCCCTTGGTAGTGCAGCAGTTACATGGAGCAGCAAAAAGCAACCTACAGTTGCTTTATTGAGTACGGAGACTGAGTATAGAGGTGCTGCTATGGCAGCATGTGAGGTGGTATGGCTACAAAAGTTATTAGGTGATTTGGATGTGCAAGTAGATGGTCCAGTTGTCATTCGTTGTGACAACATGAGCCACATACAATTAGCTAGGAATCCAGTGTTCCATGCTAGGACAAAACACATTGAGGGGCACTACCACTTTGTGAGAGAGAAGGTACTTGCAGGAGAGATTGACTTGGTATATGTCAGCACACATGATTAGATAGCTGACATTTTCACAAAGGCATTGGGTGCAGAGAAGCTTGAAACGAAGCTTACTTGGAGTTGTAGAGAAAGAGTTGAGCTTGAGAGGGAGTGTTGAGATGGCAAGCTCAACACGTGCGGACATTGACGATGGACCGCTTGGCTAGATAAGTTTGCATGTCTACACTTAGCACGTTGGTGGTCATTATGATACTCACATGGCCCTTATTATATTTAGTTTGTTACACCTACCTACATCTGGCAAAGATATAGTGTTAGTCGATTAGTGTAGTCGGTTATGCACTGTTTCACTTAGAAGGCCACTTTCTTTTATGTTGTATCTTATCTATACTTTATGTATATTGTATAGTGTGTGGAAGAAGAAGAAAAAATCAGCAAGAAAACGTTTTGGCCTCCATCTCTCTTCTTGTGCTCTTGAGTGAGCTTCCTCTTGTGTATATAGTGTGTGTTTGGTGCAGTAGCTCAAGCAAATCCCCCCATCACGTGATTCTTGAAAATTTTAAGCTATGTTATAAAAGCTAAGAGGGTGCAAATATAATACATTTTGTACATTTGTAAACTCCATTCTTGGATCGTGATTCTCATTGTACATTGATTCAATTCAGTTATGGCTATCTTGTGCTATAGTTGTAGGGTATGCCTATGACTAGTTGTTTCACATGAGTTTTGTTGATTTCTTAGTTATTTTAATTCTAGGTAAGCAAACTTTATTTCACCTTATATATAAACACAAACACTACTTACATAACAATGCAAAATATCAAGTTTTCAATTAAGTCTTTCACTTTATTGCACTCTTTAATTCTTATTTCGATTCTTTCATATAGTGTCAAAGCATACCAAGATCCTTCTCTAACTCACACGCTACTTATTTTTGAGATAAGGTTATGGTGATCTACCATCATGTCTCAACAACTTGTAGCCGCCAGCACTTAATCCTCCTGGTTCTCTTCTCAATACTACAAAATGGAGAAGTTGATAAGTTCTAACTACCCAAGTTGGAGCTTCAAGATACAATGTTACCTCGCACACCTCACATAGGTAAACCTATGATATGTACTCAATGGTGTAGAGAAGGATCCACCATAAGACACCAAACCAATCTTTCCAACATGGAAGCAAAAATACGTAGCTACCTCAATCAAGATCATTCTTCATTGCAATGATCCCCACATGTAAATGGTACATAACTTGAATACTAAAAATCTTATTTGAAAAAAATTTAAGGATGTTTATGGATCCCCAAGAGGAATACTAAGAAAATGGGACAACTATTGCAAGAAAATCTATATTGTCACACCAAGAAGCATATTCTTCATACTTTAATAAACCATAAGAAGAAAAAGAACACCATAAAAACAAATATTCAATGTAGCATCACATAATCAATCTCCCATAGATTTATCACAATAAATTTTCAACATATTCTTCATAGAAACCATCAAACAACCAAAGAAATACAAAAAAATGCTCAACTTTGAATGGAATTTGTCACATAGAATTCATATTTCATCATCTTCATAGTCTTTCCCTGAATCTCTCACATGTAAACACAATGTTTATCCATAGAAATTGGCTATCTCTTATACACTATCTCTCTCACATATTCTCTCTCTCTTGATAGTACAAGAGAATAACCAAGAATCACTCAATAATCCTCTCTTGGTCATCATGGATAAACCTCCCAATATGTCTGATATGAAGAGTCACCAAAGCCACTATAGTGTCCTTTGAGAGCTCATCCCCACTGTCACTATCACTTTAGTCTTTAGTTCAAGTCTTCAATAGCTACTTATTCTACTTCTTTGAGCTATTAAGAGCTTCTATTTTCTCTTTCCAAGATTAAAAACCATCCTCAAGCTAAATATCTATCAAACTGAACACTCACAAAAGCATACAAAAAACAACAAAAGGCATACAAAAGCCAACAGCTACTATAAGAAAACTCCACAACTAATAGTTATAATATCAAGATCAAGGAGTTGAAAGACCAGTTGGCTTGGCCACGCTCTATCTCACAAGTCCTAGTTTACTCACAATACCCTATTTGTTAGCTAAGGACACCAAGCTACTCTCCAATATGGTGTGATGTTATTTCCGCTATTTCAAGCTAAGGTGGAGAGGTTACAATCTAGAATAGAACTTTTGTGGACCTATTTTGAGCAATTTATGCAATGTATCTCACCAAATCACTCCTTTGTGTATTGTCAACAACAAAAGCTAGCCTTTTTTATAAAGTTATCCATTATGGATTTGTGTCCTCCAAAGTATAGATGGAGTGGTTCTCAATCTTCTAATCTCCTTGTGGAAGTGGTTAGGATGGTATTTGAATACTCAATTACACCTGACACCATAGTGATGTCCTACATGTACATTTAAGGTGATCTTATAGTTTCGGAGGATGAGGATTTGTCTTGGTATATGGGGAATATTATTTTGCAAGTTATTCTTTATGTCTGACATCTAGAGATAAGGATAGATGTGATTTTCATCTAAAGTGGTTGATTTTCCTTTCTTGATATCCAATGATAGATTCTGTTGCCTTGAATTATCAACAATTAAAAGCCTCTGTACATTTACAAAATACTAACCAAGTGTAGGAGGATCTTTTGGCCCATCTTTCTGCACAACCCCCTTTTGGCGCATCCTTCTTTGAAGCTTACAATCATCAATCTATTTTAGGTCTATCAATAGTTTCACTCAGTTATTATCAATAGATGGCCCATAGATTTGATTTTTATTTATCCATACTTTAATCGAATCCACATATTGTTCCTTCTTCTTCTTTTTTCAAACCTCGAGTAGATCCCTAAATTCCTATATTTACTCATTGCTCCTTTATTGTAGATCATGTTTTCTCACCTCCTCTTCCTTGTTCTCCACTATCTACTACACTCCTTTCTACTTTTCCAATATACTTCTTAACACCTTTTTTTATCAGATTTTATTAGATTGTATGAATCTCATCTTTAAGACTTTCTTTTTTTATATGATTTTACATACTCATTACTTCATCCTTTAATACTTGTTCTTATTCCTTCTTCCATATCTTTCATTTCTGATTCCCCTCATTTGGTTAGTACCACTCAAGTTTTGATTCGCAGATATTTGGACACAAAGGATGGAGTCAGATAGATCCATTGTTGGGACCCCAAAAAGCTTTGTGATATTATGCAACACGTAGGTATTCGAAAAACCCCATATCATGCAATTAAAATAAATATACATACATACCATACCCCTAACTTCAACATTGTAACCATTAGAATACCAAAAACCAGACAAACCATAACACATGGACACTACTAAACCAGGAGTAAATTGATGGTATTGATACCAACTGACTAATAGACTACATCATCCTCACTCCCACATTGCACATTCATTGAATTAGTGATCAATGAGAAGTGATTGGATTTAGATTTTATTTTCAAAGAATTTTAGAAAACTATTACCAATGGGTGAATTTTTTATTAGGTGATAAATCTTAGAAAAGAAAATGGCAATTTCTTTTATCCAAAAAACTAAAACTTTTATGGTATACACTAATGCATTAAACATAGCTTGGGCTTTGATCCCAACTCGAAGTATTTCTAAATGCAAATTCATTTTTAAAAATTATCATGTGTAAAACACTTTTTTTCCATCGCATGCATGAGTGATGGTTGGTTTCTTTTAATATAAATTAAAAATTTGTCTGTATAGCACACAAGGTGCATGCGATATGAACAGTCGATTGATTTTATTTTATTGTAATGATGTGTATTTGATGTAGATGTGAGTGGAAAATGTGATCAACTCATCTCATTTTAAGAATTAAATGTGGTTTGTCAAGCATGGAAAAAAATGGAATATTTGATACCTACAAGATGTGTGTATGCAACTTGTTTTGAATATACACACTAAAAATCAATTGGCATGTCCTCAAACAAATATCAAAAGGAAATCCAGTAATTGCAAATTTACAATGTGAGAAAAAAAACAAAAATATAGTGTATTTTGGTTTTAATGTTTGGTTTTTCTTTACTAAATGGATTTTTATTGGGATTTATTTGGGTTTTTTCTTGTATACTCATGTGTTATTTTTGTATTTTATTTTTAAGTATTTTGTTTTGTATTTTCAAATAAAATTGTTAAATAAACTAAAGGGTGAAGAGAACAACAATAAAAAGTTTAGAATTTTGAATTGGATCTTTAAATATCTCCTCCCTTTTTGTAATTTGTTTGACTATTTTTTTAAAATTTTAAATTTTAATGAAAATTTCAAGTGCTTATTAAGTTTTTCAAAAAATTATTATTTTTAGTTTTCAAAGGATATTGACTGTCCTAAAAAATTTTACCAATTTTTTATACTTTTTTTTATTTTTATGTGTTTTGTTTCTTAAATTTGTATTTTTGTGAGTGGGAAGGTGAGTACCCAAATCCACTATGTTACTATGTTGCACTATGATGTGCATGAACAGCAACAAGTCATGTGGCACAATCAAAACAATATGCGTGTAAATGACAACCACAAACCACATGCACACTAACCACAAAAATCCAAAACCTGTGGGTGAATGCATGTAGCAAGCCTACAAGCCAAAATTTAGGACATGCACAGAGGCTAATGCAGAAATAGGGACTTCTAGCATGTGGATGGAGTATTGAGGGTGCAAGTCGTGTGGATTAAGCAAAGGGGGCTTGGAAAGGAGTTATGGAGGGAAAGGGAGAGGGGACATGAAGGAATAGGAGGTTGCAAGGGGGCCAGAGGGTGGTTTTGGACACAATGATGCATCGCATGAGGCAAAAAATGACACAATTTGGAAGTAAAAGGAGTGGGGTCACATGGAAAAATGTAAAAAAATGCACAAACAAAATGAATCATAAATTAATTTGGAAAAATCTGTGAGTTGGAGCAAATTGTAATAAAAAGAAAAAATGTCGAGGTGAAAGTTCTCAATAAGGTTTTTTGGTCAAAACATGATTTCAATGGCAATGGGATGCGTTCACATAAAAAATAGTAAAAAGGTGTTAAGAAATACAATAAAAAATTAATAACAAGAAATCAGTGTATCAAAATAGGTACAAGAAAAAGGAAAAATGTACAGCTTGATGAGCTACACAAGATTATCAAGTCAAAACACAGTTCCGATTTGAGAAGAGATGATGTTCACATTAAAAAAATAGCAAAAACACGTAAGAATTTTTTTTATAAACACAGAAAAATTAATAGCAGCCAATCCATGTGTTGGATTAATAGGCTATAAAAAGAAAAAATATCCAAGGGAAGGGGAAGGCTAGGCCTGTCATTGCAAATCTCTATTTTGATGTGAAAAAGGCACATACGTATAGAAATACATTTAATTCACATAAAATCCTTCAAAAATCAATAACTTATGAACGATTGCCTAGAACAAAGGCTATAAAAGGGAAAAGTGTCCCATTTGAAGGGACAATCAGGACTATGATTTCAAATTTCAATCCTAGTGAACTTAAGGTGAGTTCACCTAAGAAATGCACAAAATAGAAAAGTGCAAAAAGGAAAGGGAAAACCCTTAGATTCAAGGTGCGATATGATGGGTGGGTGAGGCAAGGACCCCAACATAGTTTAGAAAAGAAACCTTTTTCCATCAGTCAAGTGTAAAGGGTATTCACATGGGTTTATGCAAGATGTACGCACAAGGACGTGTCCCCACACTGATGACTTATCTGGATCGCGACCTACAAGGCCTATACACCATTGGCGGCTGGGACCTTGACATCCCCATGCTTAAGACATAACATGCATACATATACACAAGAGTATGGTTAGAAACACTTGGTCCATTTTACCAGTTGTCAAGAACGATTAGTGGTACTCATCAAAAGGGGTTGGAGTTGACCAAAGGAGGTACCATGGTTCTTGTTGGCACAACATGCTCCAATCATGGCAATGACTATGCAGTAAAACCAGGGAGATAACATTGTTGATGAAGAACATCAAGTTGTCATTGTTGAATAATATAGTACTCTGCGCGATAGCCACTCATGTTGGAATGATAGATCATCAGTCTCTTGTCCCATGGCTCATGTCACTCAAGGAGAAATAAAAAAACCCATAATATACACCTAATTTAGAAGGCAAGATGGAGGGGCTCATAGGTAGTATAGTAGCATGCACAAATGATGGTGTATCCATGCATTCCAGCTCAGTTGGCATAGGTGCGAGAAGGAAGGCCAAGGAGCCTCATCATTCACTACTCTGAACAGAGTGATGTAGCTTGTGGTGGTAGTAGAGACCCCTCCCATGTATGCAGGAGGAAACGAGAACGTACTTGATCGCCAATTGTCATAATGTCCCTCAATCCTCACCTCTCAATTAATTAAAGAAAAAAATCACTCACACTCATCCCCCTCTCTATCTCACGCTCTGTTGATAGATACACGAGGGTAGCGGAGCTCCTAAAACCCATTGATGTATTTCTAATGGTCACTTGTGCAAATTTTGTATACCTTGTTTGTAGTTGATGGTGCAACAGTGCATCTTGGCCTGTGCTGGCATACAATGCAAGAAGAAAGGCCAAGGAGCATTATAGTGCCATGCACAAAACAGATTGTGCTTTGTGTATTGAAGGGGCCATCCCATGCATGCAAACTCCATTCCACACATCTAACCTCTCATTTGGATGCGAAGGGCAAGGATTAGTCATGCACCCCACCATTTGTCTCACACTCTTTTGGTAAACACAAAGGGCAATAATACTCGCATCCCCATATAGTTAGAATGAAAGCTCACATCACTTAAGGGGTTATTGATAAAGATCATCTTGGTTTGTCAATGATAGCAAACAATGTGTATTGAAGAAGGGCATACCAAGGGATGTAGCCAATATATTAAGAACTTGGTTTTGATATAGGAGCTTTTGTTTGCTCTAGAGAAGTCAAATGCTCTATAGAGTGACACGACATAATGTACCAAGAGAAGTGGCTTTCAAACTGCATCTTGGAGAGTTCAACTATGGAGTCAGCTAATCTGGACAGTAGGGTATTGCCACCTTTTCCATAGCCATCTTTCTGCCCAAGGGTATTCACCACCTTTTCTTGGAATGAGGCTTGTCATGACATAGAATTTCTTTCTTTTCTCCCATACCCTTTGTTTTTTGGAAATAATGATAGGAATAGCATTATCAAAACGGTTGATTCTAGCTCTGCTACATTGAAAGGGATGGTAGCAAAATAGGGACAAGTTCTGGAGATGAGGAAATAGAACAAGACTACCTCAATAGAATCAAAATAATGGCTATCACTAGCAACATGAGAAGCAACAACAAGTGACATCACAAGGGAAGAGGGACGATTGACTATGATTGTTAGGATCCCCAAGGAGGGAAGTACATCTTCTAATGATAGCCATTAATTAGGAAGGGATCATCAGAGGCATCAACAGTTTAGATCTGAATAGAGCAATTAGGGTTGACGGCTAGCATTTTATAAGGGCCTAACCAACATTGTTGAAGCTTTCTAGGAAACTTGCCAAAGTGTAAATTGTATGCAAGGGCGAGGCCACCTTCCTTGAATTCTTTATGGTTGATGAAGCTGTCATGGTAGGCCTTGCATCGATCTTGTGTGGCTTCTATGCATTTTAGGACCATCCTCAGTATTTCATCTAAGCATTTCAAATGTAGAAGATAGCACTATAGAGATTCATCATTTCTTAGGTGCTCTATGATGGACACTCTTGAGAGGGCAACTCCAACTCAATAGGAAAAATAGCTTTTGTGCCATATAACAATTGAAAGGGTGTCAATCCTATAGTAGACTTATAGGCTTTGTATGCCTAGAGGGCCTTTGTAAGTCAATTGTCCCAATCGTGGCAATGTGCGGTAATCGTCCATATCAGGATCAAATAGAGGATGAAATTGGTAACTTTCACTTGGCCATTGGCTCTCAGATAGTAGGGTGTGGATGTGAAATGTTTGATCTTGCAGTCTTATAGGAGGCTTTGTATGCTCAGAGGGCCTCTATAAGTTGATTGTCCCAATCGTGGTGACGTGCCGCAATCTTCCATATCAGGATCGAATAGAGGATGCAATTGATAATTTCGACTTGGCCATTGGCTCTTGAATAGTAGGGTGTAAATGTGCAATGTTTGATCTTGTAGATCTCTGTTAGCTCTTTCATGATCTTTTTTAGAAAATGAGTACCTCTATCACTTATCAGCTCTAAGGACTGCCAAAATGAGTGAAAATTTTCTTGTACAAGAATAGAGCCATGTTATTGCCATCTTCTCACTTGAGAGCTTTGGCTTCACATCACTTCGTCACATAATTAGTATATACTAGAATGTATTTGCTTTACTTTCTTCTAGTTGGAGGATTCTCAATCAGGCCCACAAAGTTGATATCCCATTTCTTGAATGGCTTTGAGGGAAGAATTGGCTATAGTGGCACGGCAATGGTCTTAATAGACTTCCCCATGCATTGAGACAAGCATCACATCACTTGCAATAAACATAGGCATCCTTATGGAGGGTGGACCACTAGTATCCTACAAGTAAAGTTTTCCTCCTTGTTGCTTCTCCTATGGAATGTCCACCACATGGCTTGTCATAGCAAGCTTTTAGGATAATTCCAATCTTATCTCCTACATCACATCTTTGTAGCACTTCATCTTTATCTTCCTTATATAGTATGCCACCTAATAAGATGCAAGGGAATGATTCCAATAGAAGCTTCTTCTTCTCTCTATTGGAAAGGCTAGGAGGGTACTATTGTGTTGTTAGGAGGTTTGCAATGTCTTGTTGAGAGTGGAAACATACGGAATTTTTGATTGATTTTTGTTGTTTTTTAGGTCTGAAAGATTGATTTTTAATGGATTTAGAGTGATGTATGGTTGTTAATTGAAGTGTTTGAGAGTGTTTTGGATTATATTAATTATGTTTTGGAAGCTTAAAATGATTTTTAGTGGAGATATGAAGCTCTGTGAGGTTCTAATTGGTTATGATACCTTCTGTATAGCTTCTGTTTTGTTCTGATTTTCTTCTGTATGAAGCATGGATTGATGATTGATGAAGGTTGAAATCTTTTGAAAGCTTATTGAATAGTTTTTGATAGTTTGGAATGGTTTTAGTATGAATTATGAGGATTTGTTGTTCTTTGATGACCTTCTATAACCCTCTATAAACCTTCTATAGAGCCTTTGTCTCTGCCTTGTATCTGTTATGTATCTGCTCTGTTCCTATTCTGTATTGTTCTGTAGATCTTCTGTAAGTGTTCTGTAGAATGTATGTGTGACTTTGGGAAAGTTTTCTAACTTTTGGAAAGGATGAATCTAAGTTCAAAAGAGCTAAAACAAATGGAAGAAGCACTTGCTGAAGACTGGAGTGACAGTGACAGTAGTGAGCTATGAAGAGACACTATAGTGGCTCTGGTGCCTCTTCACATCAAACATACCTCTTGGGAGGTGTATCCAATACCTAAGAAGTATTATTGAGAGTCATTATTAGAGTATTGTAGTCAAGAGATGATGTACTATTGAGAGAGAGAGAGAGAGAGAGAGAGAGAGAGAAAGAAAAGAAAGAAAGTTATATTAATGTCTTCTAAAGACCAAAACTGGCCTATGAGACAAACTGTGATACAACTGATGAGGTCCAGCTATCCAAAATAAAAGTGCTGAATAAAAAGCTAAAAACTGGAAACTAAAAATACGGTGCTGTGAGTGTGATAAGTGTCGTGTATGTGTATGTGCGTATGTAGCTCTGGTACTCCAGATAATGGCTACAAAAGGGGAACAAATGTCGGCTGTGATACGGGAACAACTGTCGGCTGTGATAAAGTGGTGAGATGTGTATATGTAACAGATGCAGGGAGATATACTATCCTGGGATGTAGTAGCAATCGTCGAAGTCGCTAATAGCAGGTGATCCCTCCTGGATGCAGGATGTGGTACATCGGCGGTGGAGAAAGAGCAAACTGGAGATCTGAGATCCAATGTGTCGAGTGTCGTCAGATCTCAGTCTGCTTCGATGTAGATCAAGAATCCTTCGGATCTCCTGTCGGTGTGGCTGTGGGGTCCGAAACCCACGGATCCTCGTGCAGCATTGGGTACGCTGGTCCTCAGCCTGCTGTAGTGTGAGCCGGGAGGTCTGGCTGGAGGCTGGTACAGTAGCTCTCACTCTGTCTATCTGAAAGAACTGTGTAATAGTCATCAAGGTGGGCTCCTCTCTGACTGGGACCCGCTGTGTGCTCTGCTCTCTGATGTGCCATGCCTCTCCCAGAAAACGGCCAAATGATCTCTGATCCATATCAGTCATACATCCTTGAAGTGAGCTGCTCAATGTGTATCTAGATCTCAACTCTGAGTATGCCGGGCATCTGAGAACAAAATGCAGAGAGAGAGAGCCAGAGATAGTCAATTTCTATCAAAACAATGTAACTATATATGAGAGATTGAGAGAGAAAACTATGAAGACATTGAAGATGAATATTATGTGATTGATTTCCATTCAAAAATGGTGTATTCTTTTATGTTCTTTGTTCTATTGATGGATTCTATGAAGATGTTGAAGATTATGATTGATTCTATCAAATCCGTGGGAGATGTCTACTATGATGCTGTGTGAAGATTTGTTGTTTTCTTTGTTTTGGTCATCAAAAGAGTGAAATAAAAGCTTGTTGATGTTACAAGATAGATTTTATTGCAGTAGAATCCCTTTTCCTTGGCGTTCCTCTTGGGGCTCCATGTTTTTGGTGCGCACCCGGGGAAACTTGCCATCAACAAGCATCAGAAGAGGCGAAAAATGAAGGAAATGGCATTGCCAAGAAGAGGAGAATTCAATGGATGTTTGCAAAGTTCCTTCTTCCACTGAAGAGATGGAGATTCTCATTATCAAAGACACTTTCCAGAAGAAGTTCATCCCATAATGGCGGAAACATATCACCATCATGATGCATGCTCTATGTGGTGGACAGTTTCCTCTTCCTGTTGAAGCAGCAGAAACTTGCATCTTGGTGGCAAATTGTTTGGGAACAAACTGAAGAGCAGAATCAGAGAGAATGACTATCCATGGAAGATTTAGTATTCATTGAGAAGTTTCCAGACATCATCAAGTGGGAGATTGTGAAGAAGCTTCAGGAGTCATGGTCTGTGGAGGTTCACAAAAATAAGAAGGAAAAGAGTTGGAATTTGTTTGTGGATGCTCAACAGCAAGATACGTGAGATGCTTGGTGCACTGACAATCTTCCGTTTATCCAATTAGCAACCCATTGGAAGTTGGTAGACAGAGTGTTTTTCACAACATACACTGTTGAAACCCTTAGAAGCTAGCATTATTATGATGGCACAACAACGATCCTAAGAAGAATGAGTTTTGATACTTTCAGAATGGAATATCTCCCCCTCTGTAGTGGGAATTCAGAGATATTGAAAAGAAGAAAGTAGAAGAGATGTTGGCCAGAGAACCCCCCAGAGACTGAAGCCCTAATCTGATTCTATTCTGTTGAGTACTAAACAACTGGTTGGAGCCAAGCCCCTGATGAATGATGCAATCAAGAGGCAAGCATTAGAACAAGTCTAGAGGTACGTGAGAAGAGAGAAGGCAAAAATCAAAGCTGAGAACGAGCTCGCAGTAGAAGCTTCCTTTGATGCCCTAAAAGCACTCTTTACAAAAGTTCCCATGGCGACTCAAGGTCCCCTTCCTAGTCAGATTCATCCTGGAAATATTGATGACATGCCAGCAAATGTCAAGGTGGAGAAGTGTATGGCCCTTTCTACTACAAAGGCCGAGTATATTGCAGCCACAGAGACTTGCAAGGAGGCTATCTGGTTAGGCTGTTTGATTCCAGACCTTGGTATGACAGATACTATACCTACACTGCATTTGGATTCTAGGAGTGCCATTCAGTTGGCCAAGAATCCGATCTTCCATGCGAAGACGAAACATATTGAGGTGAGGTATCCCTTCATTCGCGAGGTTGTTGAGGATAGGTTTGTTGACCTTGTCAAGATTTCGACTGAGCAGAATCCTGCATACTTGCTCACGAAGAGCCTCACTACAAGGCTAACAATGCCAAAACCCTTGAGCATTGGTTAGCGATATTCCCCGCCACTTTCAAAGGCACAACATTTCAGTGGTATGAGAGACAAGCAGCAAGAACTTTTGGCACATGGAATGACCTGAAGTTGGCCTTCCTCACTAAATTCAGGCATGAAGGTTTTGAAGAGCGGATGCGAGAGGAGTTCATGAACCTAAGTCAATCCTCTGGAGAAAGAGTAGAAGCTTATGTCTCGCAAATGGAATCCATCCTGAAGAGAAGGACTAACCATCATTTGGATGAAGGTATCCAGAAATGAGTGTTTCTTAGAGGTCTACAACCAGAAGTTCGCAAGTTCATGGAATTGAGAAGACCAGTCAATCTGCAAGCTACAGTGGAAGGTGCAAGATTGTATGACGAAGTTGAAGCAAGGTTGTCAATGACTCTAGGAAGAGGAGTCTTATCTTCTTCCATGCCAGGAATGGTATACCCACCAAATGCAGTCCCAGGGACAGTTTCCTACCCCTATCCCCAGATGAAAACAGTGCCACAGTATAATGCATCTAATCCACTGTGGTCATCATAGACAACAATGCCTCAAATGATGGTTCAACCACAACAACAAAGGCCTCAAACAGTTCCTCCAATGGCGACTCAACAACAATGGAACCCTACCAACTGGAATCAACAATCTCAAGTCTCAACAGGAGCTCTGAATCAGAACCAGAACCAGAACAGAGAACCTTCTAGATCGACCCAACCAGTGTATGCAGTAATTATAGAAGCTTCCCAAATTCCTATTACAAGCACTTCAGGAGGTGAAAATTTGAAGGACTACTTATCCAACTCACTTGCAAGTGTCAAGAAAGAGCTTATGGATGTGATTATAGCGCAGCTACAGACGCTGAAGGTGAATACTGCCAATATATCCACCCTTATGGGAGCTGGAAGAGATGTGATGCACTCTAATATATGGTGCGAAAAGTGTCATTAAGCAGGACATCTATTGTTTGCGGAAGAACCATATAGAGGATATTTGCTCTCTAAAAGAGATGCACGAACGAAGACAGAAGGATGAAAATGCAAGATTCAACTTGCTAGAGTCCAAAATGACAGCACAAGATATTGGACCAAAGCTTAGGAAATTTGGTCCTAATTTCGGTCCAAGGAGGTTTCCCTCTCAAAGTTACAGAGGACGACAGTCTGGCGGTGGTCAGAGATCAAGGTGGAATGTTATAGGTGTGGAGAAAAGGGTCATATCTCCCAGAATTGTCCAAATCCTAGACGATCTGTGGATTACAAGCCCTTATGCAGCCGCCAATGCAAAGGTGAAGGCCACACTGCAAAGGACTGTCCAAGTCCAGCCCCTGTAAAAGCCAATGGCACTGATAGCCAACCAATAGAAGGTACAAGAGCCTGCCTCCAATTTGGTAGAGTTGGAAGTTGGCGCTGTCACGTGCACCAAGAAGAAGGAACCAGTTGTTCAAAACGAGAATAACTCTCCTACCAAGACGATGAAGTTCAACCTACCAACAGAGGGACAGAGCAGTACAGAACATAACAATGCAGTACAAAGCACTGTAGTGCCACAGAGAGTTACAGAGACAGTCCCAGAAATAGGACTAGAGGTCCAGGAGATAGACGATACAGAAGAACCTCCAGAAACAGAGGAAGTACCGATGCTACCATTGTTAGAAGAAAAAGGAAAGATGAAAATGGGTGTAGCCCCATTCCCCAGCAGGCTGGAGAAGCTTGTGGATCCTATCAAAGATTATGACCTGGTAAAAGACCTAGACACTTTTAAACCAAATCTAACCTTTCGATGGTTACTAATGTTGTCTCCCAACTACCGAAAGAAATTCAAAAGCATCTTGACAAGAAGACGGGGATTAAGGATTGTTCCATTAACATTGACCAAGACTAATAAGACCCCAGAGCTTGTAAAGGAAGTAGATGTGGCTAACGCCTTCCTAGATCTTGGAATCCCAGAGATTAGTGTATGGATTGAAGGGTGCTTTATTTCAGATGCATTGATTGATGGAGGCTCATTAGTAAACATAATGATGGATGTGACAATGAAGGACTTAGGGTTGCAAGGAATTCAACCTACACAATGGCTTATTAGATTGGCAGACCAAAGTAGAATTAAACCATTGGGCATCCTCCCATACATAAAAACAACCCTTGCAGGAAGAGACTATTGGCTGACATATCTGGTGGTCAAACCAAATTCTTATGGGACCTCATATCCTCTACTGTTGGGAAGACCTTGGATTTTTGAAGCAAGAGCCAGGACGGACTGGTTCGAACCCTGACCCTAGGCAGAGGACCCAATAAAGTGCTGTTGAAGTTGTATGGATTGCAAAAAGGCAATGGATCCACATCCATTGAAGTCATAACTGACTCCTCCAATGAGGTTACAGATGGTACATCAGGAAATGAAGAGGTTGTTAAACAAATCTTTCCCAAGAAAACAGAGGCACAGTCCCTAATAGTGGGCACTGTAAACCAACTATCAAGGGAAGCAAAGTCCTTGTCCATGGGAGAATACCTCCTGCCTCAACTTGAATTGACTTCTGAAATCACCTCTGACAGTGAAATAGAAGCATGGATGTACTGTTCTCCCTGTTACATGGCAGTCGCAGAGATAGTAACAGAGACAGAATAGAGACAGAGAAGATACAGAGCAGAGACAGAACCAGAGACAATCACAGAGATAGTGACTATAACAGAAGCAGAAGCAGACGCAGAGGCAAAAGATCTGTTCTTCTCCTACAGAGCCTCTACAGAAGCAGAGACAGAGCCTCCAGAGGAAGAGGATGAAAATGATGAGGAAGAAAATGAAGCAGGATATGAAAGTGCAGATGAAGAATTTCCTCTGATAGCAGATGATCTTGTTGATGTCCTTACAGAGACCTCAAAGGACGAAGATCTCAGGGTGTTAGATGAAATGACCATGGTTTCATTTTCTCTCTCTCTTTTACTTGTTTTTGGTATAATTCATGTGTATTGAGAGAGGGAAAGGAAATCTCTCATTCGCCAATCATAATCCACATCAATTGGCCACTTTTCACTCTCATAGATTTTGCACAGAATTACATTAATCTCAAACCCATGGTCAAGCAATGTAATACATGGAGAGACTTCTCACCTATTTTGATTAGTGTCTTCATAGTTGCATGAGCCAAATGAGGCCTAGAAAAGTGACCACAAGATAGTAGGATAGGTGTGTCATCATCCACATAATGCACCGACTGAGCATTCTTAACGACATTTGAACATACGCCTTGACCATTCATTCTGGAGAAAAGATGATGATGATGCCCCTTGTCAACAGAATCCAAAACCATCAAAGCCACGGATTCTAGAAGGTCCGTGCTATGTGACATTCCTAGACGCATCCTCTGAAGATGAATCCCTAAGTCCAGAAGAAATCACCACTCATACAAAAGCAATACCCTTCCAGCAACCTCAACATATAAACAAGTCCTCTGTTCAGAAGGAGGACACTGGTTCTAGTGGAACATCAGATGATGCCACTACTCCCTTGAAAAAGTCAGACCTCTATCCAGAAGCAATCCGTGGGACATTTATCCACGAAGTGGAAGGTGAAAGGCAAGTGACATTCTTGGATACTGACTATATTGAACGTCACCTGAAAGTGGGTCTCAATCTTCCAACAGAAGAACTAGTGGTCATGCGAGACTTATTAAAGGAGAACTTAGACATGTTTGCTTGGTCATATAAAGACCTAAAGGGGATTGATCCCACAGTATGCCAACATCACATTGACCTAGAGCCTGATGCCAAACCTGTAAGTCAAAGGCAAAGGTGTATGAATCCTAATTATTCTGCTCTGGTGAAGGCTGAATTATTGAAACTTCTTGAAGCAAAGTTCATTTATCCCGTGGCTAACAGTGAATGGGTTTCACCCATTGTGGTAGTATCCAATAAGAACGGGAAATTTCGAATATGTGTGGACTTTCAAAAGCTCAATTCGAAGACAAAGAAGGATCATTTCCCTATCCCTTTTACAGACCAATTGTTGGACACAGTGGCATGCCATGAGCTGCATTCCCTCTTGGATGGATTCAGTGGATATAACCAAGTCCAAATTGCAGAAGAGGACCAATCCAAAACAACCTTCACCACAGAATGGGGGACCTATGCCTATAGAGTGATGCCATTTGGGCTCTGTAATGCTCCTACTACCTTCCAACGAGTAATGATGGCTGCCTTCCAGAATCATTTTCATGATTTCATTGAGGTGTATCTTGATGACTTTTGTGTCTATAGCTTAATTCGTGAGCACTGGGGACACCTAGAGCAATGTTTTGACAGATGCCGAGAGTATGGGATTTCTCTCAACCCCGACAAATGTGTCTTTGGTGTCTCCTCAGGAGTTCTTTTGGGCCATATTGTCTCTGCACAAGGGATTGCAACAAACCCAACGAAGATTGAAAAGATTGCCACCTTGATAGCACCAACAAACCTCAAGCAATTGAGAGGATTTCTTGGCCATGTGGGCTACTACAGAAGATTTATTGCACATTTTGCAACCAAGGCAGCCCCTCTGCACAAGCTCCTAAGGAAAGATATAGATTTCCTTTGGATTGATGACTGTGAAGAAGCCTTTAATACCCTAAAACAATGCCTTATCCAAGCACCTATCTTGTAGCCTCCTAACTGGTTGAAGGAGTTCCATGTGCATACAGATGCATCAGTTGAAGGGCTAGGTGGTGTCCTATGTCAAAAGGGCCCCTCTAAGTTAGATCAACCAATTTATTATGCAAGCTGAAAGGTCACTGATAGGGAACGGAACTATACAGTGACAGAGCTTGAATGCTTAGCAATCGTGTTTGCATTGGAGAAGTTTCGACACTATCTACTGTCAACACATTTCAAGTTCTACGTGGATCATGAAGCCCTATCCTTCCTGATGAACAAAGCAGATGTTAAAGGACGACTGATGAGATGGTTACTCCTATTCCAAGAGTTCGATTTTGAAGTGGTCACTAAGCCTGGCCGTTTCCATGTCTTAGCCGATCATCTATCACGGATCCCTCGAACTGCAGAAGAGGAATAGGATGATCCTGACCTTCCTGATGCTTCCTTGTTTCTAGTTGAAACAGTTACTCCCTGGTATGCAGACATAGCCAACCTCCTGGCCACTCAATAGTATCCTCCTGGCATCTCAAGCCATGAGAAGAAGAAGCTTATGTTAGAATCAACCCCCTACACTTTGCTAGGCGATGCTTTGTACAAAGATAAAGTGTTGTGAAGATGTGTTGCAGGAGATGAAATTGGCATAGTATTGAAAACATGCCATGACGAACCATGTAGTGGACACTTTGCAGGAGAAGCGATAGCTAGGAAGGCTCTGTTAGTAGCAGGATATTGGTGGCCAACCCTCCACAAGGATGTATATGACTATTGCAAGAGATGTGATGCTTGTTAGCGAATGGGAAAACCCACCAAAACAAGTGCCATGCCAATGCAACCCATTCTTCCCCTAAAGCCATTCGAGAAGTGGGGGATTGATTTTGTGGGTCCCATTGATCCACCCACCAAACAGAAGCAGAACAGATACATCTTAATATGTACGGATTATGTCACAAAGTGGTGTGAAGCTAAAGCTCTGAAGCGGGACGATGATAACAGTGTAGCCTTATTCATATACGAAAATATTATCACCCGTTTTGGCAGTCCCCTTGATCTCGTAAGTGACAGAGGTGCTCATTTCCTTAACAAAATCATGGAGGAGCTGACGGAGTTGTATAAGATCCGCCATCGCAAGTCCACTCCTTACTACCCCACAGTCTAACGGCCAAGTTGAAGTCACCAATCGTATCCTCTGCTCGATCCTGACAAGAACGATTGTCGCACATCGTCGCGACTAGGATGATCGACTTACAAAGTCCCTCTGGGCATACAGAACCTCCCATAAGGCAGCTACAGGATAGACCCCTTTCCAACTAGTGTATGGTACAAAAGCCATCTTCCTTGTTAAGCTAAAATTGCCCTCTTTGTGAGTGGCAATTAAAGAACACTTGGGAGATGATGAGTAATTGCAATGTCGTCTCCTGCACTTGGAATACTTGGATGAGATACAACGAATGGCCCTACAGTGCATGGAAACCACTCAAGTGTGACGCAAGGCCTATCACGACAATTTCATTAAGCACAAGGAGTTCAAAGAAGGTGATATTGTCCTAGCCTATGATTCGAGATTTGGCAAGTTTCCTGGCAAGCTTCAACAATGGTGGATGGGCCCGTACAAGATACTTGATGTCAATCCTAATGGCTCTGTTCAGGTGCAGACCATTGATGACTCTGATGATTCTTTCTTGATCAATGGCTATCGTTTGAAGAAGTACTTCCCTCCCTGGGGATCTTGGCAATTATAGACGACCTACCCTCTCCCTTTTGGGCATCGCACTATCCTTCTTGTCGTGCTTCTGATAGCCCTTATGATTCTCCTCATTAGGCGGTCTCGTTCTGTTAGCCCCTCCCAATACCTCTCAACTAAACCTTGTTCTCTTCTCATCTGATCCAACAACGGTGGCGGGGTTGGTCTTGACACATGGTATTTCTACCATTCTCTTTCTTAACAAAAAAGAAAAAATAAAGAAAAATAAACAAACAAAACTGTTATGGGAGAAAAGGAAGAAATTCCCTGTCATAACAGGCCTCGTTCCAAGAAAAGGTGGAAACAACCTTGGGCGGGAAGCTGACTGTGGAAAAGGTGGTAACACCCCACAGTTCAGGATAGCTGACTCACCAACAAAACCTTTAAAGCAAGTAATTTGAAGCCACCTCCCTTGGTCCACTTTCTCTGCAATATCAGTCAATCTGTCCTTCTTAACAGATGACATTTCTTACAAATCATTGAAGTATGAGATTTGTAGGCTACCTCCCTGGGTACACCTCGTCTTAAAGATCCTGATGATAACCACAGCTGACATGATCTTCATCACCAACCCCTTGAATGATGTGAGCTTTCATCCTAACAGGATGGGGACGTGAGTATGGGCTGCCCTCTATATCTTTCAACAGAGCGTGAGACAGAGGGAGGGCTGAGTGACCAGTCTTTCCCTTCAAATTAAATGAGAGGTGAGATGTGTGAACGAAGTGTTGCACGCACGGGATGGGCCTCTCAATGCACATTGCATGATCTGTTCCTGTGCACTACATTATAAGGCCCCCTGGCCTTCCTTCTTGCACTGTATGCTGGCACAGGGCAGGATGCACTATTGCACCATCAAATGCACACAAGGCATACAACCTTTGCACAAGTGACGGTGAGAATTACACCAATGGGTTTCAAGAATGGACTGCCCTCTGTATCTTTCAATAGAGCGTGAGACAGAGGGTGGGCTCAGTGTGACTGGTGTTTCTTCAATCAATTATCGAGAGGTGAGGATTGAGGGACGTTACGACCATTAGAGTTAGGTACGTTTCTGTTTCTCTATGCACCCATGGGATGGATCTCTGCCATCAGCACAGGATACATCACTTTGTTCTGTACACTGCACTGCAAGGCTCCCTGGCCTTTCTCCTTGCACTATGCCAAATGGGTTGGATGCACTAATGCACCATCAATTGTGTACCCTAGCATACTCTCTCTACACTATTCCCTTGTTGATTCCTAAACCGAGTGTGAGCTCTGGGTTTCCATCATTATTTCCTCGAGTGATGTTAGTAATGGGGCGAGTGACTGCTCTTTCATTCCATTTGAGTGATCGTAAGTTGAGTGCAATATCCCTCATCATTGACGAATTTCTTGCGATTCCTTCAACCAGCTATCTCCGTGGGTGCTGCCGCGTGGTCCCTGCCACAAAGGATGTTGGACATGTGCTATGAAGACACCTTGGTATCTCCTACAGCTGACAATGATACAAGATGCAACCTCGATAGTTGACATTCCTCCTCGGCAATATGGGCCAAGTTTTTCTAATCCTACACCTTCTGTTTCTTAGTGATGATCATGTCTTAAGTGTGGGGATGTTCGTGGTTGGTGTGATGTGTGGTATTAGGTCCTTGATGTTTGGTTTGCCCTTCCTGCTAATGTTTTAAGTGTGGGAAAGCATCCCTACGCGTCTATGTTGCGCATACCCCCATGCATATACCTTGCTATGATCATGCATCTACGCCATGACCTCATTTTACCCTGATGGGGTCCCTTTCCCACTCCTTTGTTCTATTTCACCCTTTCCTCGGAGCTGTTCCTTGATCGTTTGCCTTTATCCTTTGTTTTGCACTTTTTCCATGTGAACGCACCCTACGTTCACTGAGACTCACACCAAACCTTATAGCCATGTTTGTCCCTTTGAACTACCCATTTTTCTTTTTTACCAACCCCTGTTCCGATAGACAGTTCTAAAGTTATTAATTTTTGAAGCAATTCCCGTAAATTGGCCGGTTTTCCATGTGAACGCATCTTTATTTGTATTTTTCCCATATGAACCCCTCCCAATTTTCCCAAACTGAGTTTTGATGCACAAGCTTTGTGAATCCCTTTCTTCCAAACATTTTTCCTTTTTACTGTCCTCTATTCCGATGCACGGATCCTTCCATATTAATTTTCGAGTCCATTTTTGGGTACGATTTTTGGGAGTTTTCCCATATGAACGGGTCCTATCTCGATTGGAACGGTGTTTTGCCGTGATAGGGTTGTTGGCCATGTTATTCTGCACATTTTTCCTTCTTTCCACACTTCGTTCCAATGAGCGGATCTTCCAATATTAATAGACGTATGTGTTTTCAGGTCTATTTTTTGTGTTTTTTCCATGTGAACATCTTGATTTTGCCCCGGAACGCATGTTGCATTTTTCTCTCATCTTCCCCTCATCTCTCAGTACATTTTTCCTTTTTACGGTTTTTCAACCCGATGTGCGATTTGAGTTTTATTAATTTTTCTTCCTTTTTGCCGTGTGACCACGTTTCTTGTGTCGCACATAAACGCGTCTGTTTTTGGTTTTACGTGCCTGGGGATACCCCTGTGGCCTCTGTGACTCGTGTGTCACCGTCCTCGCCTTGTCTGATCCCGCTGATGCAAATTTTTTTACCCCCGCCTCGCACATGTGCACGGGACGGAGGTGCGCTCATTTTTCCTGACCATAATAAACATTTTTAAAAAAATCATATCAATTAAAAAATAAAAAAACCACAACAATTTAAAAAAAACACAACCTACCCAACAAAAAAAAAATGCAATAAATAAATAAATAAATAACACAAAAAAAACACAAACAAAAACAAACACAATCCTGTTTTTTTTAAAAGCACAAATGGGAGGAAAAGCACAGCACACAAAAAAACAACGATAACAAAAAGAAACACACGAAATTCAAAAACAACAAATAAAACAAAAAAAAAACAACGAAAAAGAAAAACAAAAAAACCGACATTTAATTAATTAATGAATTAATTAAAAACCATCTTACCTGTGTTTACTCGCGTGCCCATGTCTTCTCCCACCCTTCTTTCCCCATTGCCCGCGTGATGTCCATCGCCCCCGCGATGTCCTCTCCCACCCTTCTTCCCCACTGTGCCCCTCTGTCGCGTCCTCTCCCACCCTTCTTCCACCATCGCCCCTACGCCACATCCGCCCTCCCTTTGCCCCTCCTCCCTCTCGCCACCTTTTGCCACACCCTCGCCTCCCTTCTTGCCCCACCCTCCTCGCCCTCCTCTGCCACACCCTCGCCTTGGCCACCCCTGCTTGGCCCCGCCCCCACCGCCTTTCTCCACACCCTCGCCTCCCTCCTCCCCCCATCCTCCTCGCCCTCCTCCGCCACACCCCCACCTTGGCTACCGCTGCCTGGCTCCACCCTCACCACCTTCCACCACACCCTCACCTCCCTCCTCGCCCTCCTCTGCCACACCCTCGCCTTGGCCACCACTGCCTGGCCTCGCCCCCGCCCGTCACCTCCTCCTCGAGCCCCCACCCTCCTACCTGCTTGTCTCCTTCCTTGGGTCCCCCCACCCTCCTACCTGCCCGTCTCCTTCCTTGGGTCCCCCCACCCTCCTACCTGCTCGTCCCCTTCTTTGGGGTGGGGGCCCAACCCTTCTTGCCCGCCCTTTTCACCTTCTTGGGACACTACCTCCTACTCGCCCACCTCCTTGGCCGCTACCCTCTTACCCGCCTGCCTTCTCCCCTCTTTTACCCACCCCCACCACATTTACCCCCCCCCCCCCCTCCCCCCACCACATTTACCCCCCCCCCCCCCCCTCCCCCCACCTAATTTACCCCCCCACCAAATTCACCCCACCCCCACTAACCCCCCACCAAACCTAAACATAGTTACCCCTCCCTCCACCCCCCACCCTCTCCCCCTGCCAAAAAACTCCCCTCTCCCTCCCCTGTTCCCACGCCGTGCAGCCGCTCTCGGCGTGCGTCTTCGTATTGTTCACGTGCATTCATGCGCGTTCGGCTTCTTCGTGCAGTGGTGTGTTGCAGTCAGCTGTTCACACGCAGTCATTTTCAACTGTTCACACGTAGCTCAGTCAGTGGTTTTTGCTTTTTTGACTGGATTCCTTGCATTTGGGACTACTCAATGCGCCTTCAGTCTCTTGCATACACACCCCTACCAGGTATCTATTTTTTGAGCTTTATTTATTTTGGTCATCCCTTAATCACAGTTAATTGTTAAAATGAACTTTATTCACTTACTTTTTCACGCACACTCGTGCTAAACACACATTTTTCTAATAACTTAAAATCAAACCGCCGTTCACTTTGCACGTGCTACGTGCACTTCAGAGACACTTTAATTTATAATAATAATAATGAACCAGCCGTCACAAAAAAGCACGTGCTGACAAAAAAGCGCTCCACATCACCATTAATTTTAAATTAATGAATATGCATTTAGAGACCCCAGTCTGGGTATCGCAGTTCGGGTTTTGTTTAAGCATCGCTTCACCTTAATAAATTGTAATTAAAATTTTAAGAATAAACTGCCGTTTTCTTATTAAGGTTTATAACCTAATAACATTTCACCCATTGTTAATAATTTCTTAAAATGAACCCTTCATTAAACCATTTTCCCTCACTGCACTTTTTTCCCTTTTAATAAACATGCTTTGTGGGATGGGCACGTATAGTCCTCTTAGCTGAAATTGTTGGTCAAAGTTATGGTTAGGTCTTGATTAGGTTTTTAAGGTATTATGGTTTGCTTGCGTGATATGATTACGGGTGCGGTTTGTAGTGTTTTTTTTTCTTTTTTGCCTGATACGGGGTCTTGGGTCCCTGTTTGTTGCATCGCTGTCAAAGAGATCGTGCGAGGGCTGCAGAACACGGGGTTCAAGATATAGCAAGGGAAGAGGCTAACAAGAAGATCTCAAATTTTTGGTGTCAAAGATCATATATTGCTTGTCAAATGAGTTACAAGAAATTCATGTTCAGGATAAACCGAAGTATCTCATAAACTGTTTACATTCAGGTTTTTGAAGACAGTTATGTCTTTAGCATATAGGCTTGTATTCAGAATTCAGCAAATCTGTGTGGAGGAAGGATTCAGTTGTCTTTGTAATGTAAAAACTTAGAATCATCAGAACAAACAGCTATGAATATGTCATCTTTCTCATCCTGTTTTATCATTGGCATAAGACCAATTTTTCTTGTTTGAAGGAAACATCCACTGATGAATACACCATTCACTCAACCTTGTTGAGCCCTGTTTTCTTATCTAGCTCATACTCCACTTTGCTCCTCCGTCTCTTGACATCCTCAAAGTCAACATAGACTGCTGGAACTGTTATCTGATCATGCATCTTTTTATCATCTGTAGACTGAATGAACATATCTGAATCAGCACCCAGAAAAGGTGATTCAGAGTAGCTTCCAAGAATATCTGTTCTGTTTATCAGTTCAGCTGTGATATTTAACAAACTAAAACTATGAGGAAATGTCTCAAGAAGTCCCAGTGAATATCTGCCTCCGGGAGAATCTACATCCGTGTCGATCTGAAATCCCTTCAAGCTACTTCCTCTACTTGTCCGTCTTCACACGATGGTATTGTTTCCACTCAGAGCTGAAGCTAGACAAGGTTGTATATCGAATTTCCGGTGTTGATAGAACCTTAAGGAGGGGTTCAGGTGTAACAATAGCTATGAAGTTGAAGATGTTGGTGATGACTCAGAACTCCATCCTGTGGATATTAGCTCTGCATATGTCACTTGCTCTTCACTGCCTCCAAAAGACATGGGAATTTCCCACCTCCCAGTATGTCAATGGCTCTTCATGGTTAACTGAAGCTTAATTCAGCCATTCTGGAGGTTTATCGACAAATCAAATCACTTTAGATACCTTGCCAAATATGATAAGCCAGCAGTTCTTAGAGTTGCTATGCTCAGAGACCTCTGTGAGGGTGTAGAACTTGGGGTATCAGCCATGGCGACCAGTGACAACAGAGATTCACACACACAGACTTTCTCTCTCTCCAACATAATCAAGTGATCCGTATGCGAGCTTCTTGTTTGTGATTTCTTTCACCGTTGCAACAATATCTTCTGTGCTGCCTAAGACTGAGCCAGCAGCAGTAGACTCGTTAATGATCCACATGACATTCAGACCAGAGATGACTCCAGCGTCCTTTGTAGCTTGCCTCTGTGAGACATTGAAGTAGGCAAGCACTATAACGACAGCATTTTTGACGGTGCTTCCCAGGTAAGCCCAGGTGTGTGTATAAAGTGCAGCTTTATGGACCCCACTGTGATTACAGCTGAGTCATTGTTGTTCATCTCGATGCTTTCAGCATCACATTCGTTGGCATAAACTGATACTTTAAACATTGATCTGACTCATACCATGACAGGTTATTGTCCAAGAGACATCAATCATTGACCTGAAACATGCCATGAGAGGTCAGGATACTGTTGTCCTGTCCTCAAACAGAACATCAAGCAGTAAGCTGACACATGCTATTGAGAGGTCAGGGTCTTATCTATGCAGTCGTGTTTGATACCGTATGCCTCGCCTGGAATAGAGGTCTGAACTGCTCCTGAGGAATTTAAATTTGATCTGTAAACCCCCAAAATACTGCATCCAGGTTTCAGTTTTTCACACATCAGTGAGATCAATAAGTTCCTGAACGACTCCAGGTTCAGCCAAAGTGCTGATATCACCGAGCTCGTCAAGTTGTTTTGAGGCAATCTTGCGGAGTATTCTTCGCATAATTTTTCCACTTCTTGTCTTTGGAAGAGATGGTGTCCAGTGAATCTTGTCAGGTGCTGCAAATCCTCCTATCTGTGTGCGCACTGCATGCTTGAGACTTGAACGGAGTTGCTCACTGTAACGAATGCCCTCTCTTAAAGTCACGAAGGCATAGATGGCCTGTCCTTTGACCTCATGTTCAACCCCCACAACTGCTGCTTCAGAGCAGTCTGGATGAGATACAAGAGCTGATTCAACTTCCGCAGTCCCAATACAATGTACACTCACATTAATGACATCATCCACTCGGCCAGTTAGCCAATAATAACCATTCGCATCCCTGTTGATATGGGTCAATCCTCAAACTTTCCATGCGAGCCAGGCTTCACGTTCCTTAATTCTCACACAAGACGAGCCTTTCCCCCTCGCAAGACAAATTTCGCATTCCTTTGATATCTATGGCCTTGACATTGATGAAGATCAGGCTCCTTTCCATCACTGATGCATTCCAAGATACTCTACTCGACCTTCAAGCCTTGTTCCCGTTGCTGTTGACAAGCTAATGACACACACCTCAGAGGATATCTTCAATCCACTTGCGGACTCTATTCTCTGCTTGTTTTCTTCAGGTGCATAAAGTTACAGTATCCACTTCGATTACATGTATATACTCTTTGCACATTGCCTCCCTCGCTCTCCTCTGTTCCTGCCTTCTCTGCACTTTCAGTCCAGCGTTGTAATGCCTGCTATCCCCGTATCATTCAGAGTTTTTCAACTAAGCTCTGTCATCGGTGGGTGGGAGGATGAAGAGCTTGAGTCAGCTGCCCTGAGGGTTGCCTTCAACATGCGGAGTATTGTAGAAATCGGGCTCGATGGCAACGATAGCACACCTCTGCACAGAGCCTCAGCGGGGAGCTCCGCAGTGCAGGCTAATAAACCTCGTCGAGGAGCAGTGCCCTGTTAATCGCAAATAAAAATACTATCTACTAGAGGAGATGATCAAAGGAGGCCTGAGGAACACCACAGGACCTTTCTCTTGTCCTCTCCGAAGCGTTGATACATGCCAGGGAAGTAGTATCCGCCGTGGCCTTCATAGCTTCTCCTCTTGTTCCTTCCATCCCGTGACAACCAGTCTTTTTCCCTCCCTTTTTGCCATTCAAAAATACTCTTTTCCCCAATTAGTCTCCTTTTTCCCTTCCTTTTCTCCTCTATCTTTAGTTTTTCTTTCTCTTATTCACATGTCAGAATTAGGCAAGCGACCTTCCTTTTTACCCCACCACTATGACATAGCATCATCATCCACTTAATCTCGTAATAAGGGCATTAATTTTTGTTCATGTTCTGCATAAAGCTTTCACGGTTTTCGACCCCATACATTCTTGTCAGATAACCAAAAGATCAATTGCTTCTTCTGTTAGCTTGATTCATAACAAGCAATGGATGTATCCATAAGACTTTACAATGTAAAAGCTTTCACATATTACCCTCTGTTCATCTCCTTGCTTCTGACGTAGTGATTTTCCGCAACATCTGATGTCTGACATCTCTTTGCAATCAGCATTTCAGTCCTATTGACGGAATTCATCCTCCTCACAACCTGATCAACCACTATGACGGCCTCTGACAGTTTATATATTATCAATCTCTCATGAGGATTTCAGTGAGAAAGGAGCAATGGTGACACATCATGCATCCAAATAAAAATCATGCGTATGCACTAAGGGAATATATACATTGGATGCGAATTATTAAAAAGCATCACACAAACAATAAATCACACGCAGAAATTAACACAAATGCACAACAAAAATGGAGGTGTTCACGGCTCAGATGCGCAGCAACACGACATCGCATGAAGTTTTCGGTCCCATATGTGTAAAAGTCATGCCAAATTTTTTCTAGGATGTGGGTTGTTTGGGGTGGTCAATTGGTTAGTTAGGTCTGTGTGTGTGTACTTCTTTTGATCGATTTCTTTTTTATAGCTATTTGGTTGTTTTGCAGGCATTCTTTGTGATTGTCTGTGTTTGTGGTGTGTGTGTGTTTCCCATCTGAATGGCGCCTCACACTCCTCCTCCTATCCAGTATGTCCCATTGATTAGTAGGGATTATTCTTCCCTATTGGCTTTTGAGCCTATAGCGAAAGCAGGCCTTGCAACTTTCGTGGCTGCTTCATTCCCTTTGATTCCAGACGATCCATCCCTATGTGATGAGTTTCTTGCATCATACAGTAAGAAATCCGACCTGGTTTGTGGAACTTCCATGGTATTGATACCCCAAGGGTTAGGAAAGGCTTTGTCTCTTCCCTACAAAAAGGAGAACCCTTTGTTAGAGCCAGACACTTATTCTCAAATGATGAGATTCTCAAGCTAGTAGAAAAGCAGACCAAAGAGGTTCTGGATGTCAAGAAGGTGATTAACACTTCATGAGTATCTTTTTCCATGATCACTGATCCTCTTTGGAAGTTAGTGTGCCAATTTCTCCAAGACAGGTTTATGCCTGCCAAAACACCATCTCATTATTTGTCTAAAGAACTCTTCACAGCTTCTAGGATGGTGTTATAAGGGGTTGCCATTGATTGGAGTACTTACCTACTTACGAAGATGGACCAACATTTTGTCAAAGTGACCAGAGAGAATGTCACAAATGTCACTTATGGTTCCTATTTATATGATTTCTTGACATATTCCAGCCTTAAGAAGGGTGTGCTAGCACCTCCTCCATCTGATCTAGTTCCTCCCCCTCCACTTTCAGAGGATTCAAAACCTATTGATATAGAGGATCTTGATTCCCCTCCTCCATTGATCATTCAGCGGAAGCGCTTGAAGCATGTGGCAGATAAAACTCACCCAGTCATTCCTTCAGTCGCAGTTCCTACTACCTCTGGAAGTAACCTCCCTTTCTACCTCACATGTAACAATTTATTCAGGGCACATCGAGAGGGTTCTTTGAAAATATTAATTCATTCACTGAATAGTTTAGTGTCAGGAGATGCCATTCCATTCCTTTGTAATGACATCCAGAGTTCGATTGAACTCTCAATGACACCTTGTGTTTAACAGTTATATGCTTCTTTCTATGAAGAATTGATGCAATCCAAAGACCAGTTGCAGAAGGCAACCACAGAGTTAGCCTCTACTAAAGACACTCTTGCTGATCTGTTTAAGCAGATGGAGTAGTAGACCCAAATGATTGAGACCCAAAGAGAAGAAATATCTTCTTTGAAGATTCAGTTAACAGAAGCTCACTCAGAGATCACTAGACTTTCGGAGGCAAAAGAGAGAATGTCCAAAGAAGCTCAAGAGTTTAAGACTCTTTTAGATGCAAAACTGTTAGCTTTGCAGACTGCTCACCATACATTGGAATCACAAGCTTCCCAGATTAAGTAGTTGCAGGACCAACTAGCATAGTCACGATCCATTCCTCCAAGTCCTAATATTCCTATTATTCCTTCTATATCTCAGCAGGACTTGGCAGTTCTCCAGAGATAGGCCACATTATGTCCGTTGTTTCAAGATAAATTGGAAAGATTGCAATCCATGATGGATTTGTTATGGTCTACATTTGAGCACTTTCAGGAGTATGTTCCTCCAGACCATTCCTTCTTTGTCCACTATCAGTTACAGAAGTTGGCCTTCTATATGAAGCTTTCAACGATGGATCTCCCTCTTCCAGAGAATGGTTGGAGTGGGGCTTGGTCTTCTGATTTGCTGACAGAAGTTGTCCGTATGGTTTTTGAAGATTCTGTGACAACGAATACCGTGTTGTTGTCTTACATGTATCTACAAGGTGATCTGTTAATTTCAGATGATGTAGATTTGGCTTGGTATGTGGGGGATGTGGTTTTGCAAGCTGTCTTATATGTCAACTATTTGGAGTTGAGGATAGATGACATGTTCCGGTGTTATTATTCTAAAGTGGCTACTTAGCCTGACACTTCATGGCATTCAATGATTGATTTTGTGGTCCTAAACCAATGTCAGAATACAACTTCTACTTATGTGCAGACCACTAACTAATTGAGGGTGGATCTCCTAGCTTATCTTTCCAAGAACCATCCATTTGATTCATCCTTCTTTGATGCCTACCATAGACGATCTGTTTTAGGTCCCTCTGTTCCTAGCCTATTGTACTACCAACAAATGGCCCATCGCTATGATACTTATCTTTCCCTTTATCAATCCAACTTAGCAGCTATCTTACCTCTCCTTTTCCAACCTCAGGGTTTTCCTCAAATTCCTATATTTACCTATTGTTCTTTCATTGAAGATCGAGTTTTTTCCCCTTCTCCGCCATGCCCTTCTCCATCTATTTATATACCTTCTACTTTTCCTGCTTATCAATTGACACATTTCCTAACTGATTCACTTAAATTTTCAACTACTCCTTCTCTAGTTTATTCCTCCTTTTATGATTTTTCCTACCCATCTCTTCATCCTCTTTTACTTATTCCACTTCCATCTCCTGCCACTTCTATTTCTCAACCCCCTCAGTTGATTAGTGGGTACGAAGGATTTGATCAATAGATTCCGAGAAGAAGAGGATGGAGCTCGACTGATTCTCTCACAGGACCACATATTAATTGGCCATTAATTCCAGGGGACTGGACCACTACTAGTCAAGCATACCAGAATTACCTCCATTTTTCTCACCAATATTCATAATCTCTAGATCCGTTAGTGAGATTGACAGCTCATTTTGCTTGGTATCTAGCATATATGCATAGACATTCCCATAACGATCAAAAGGCCATTCCAAAGCTTTGTATGAATGTCAATGTGAATATTGATTCCCAACAGTTGGATGTCCTATATTTTCATGCCCTATGTCTACCTAGCAGATACCTTGTT
Source organism: Lygodium microphyllum (assembly GCF_053477565.2). Lineage (NCBI taxonomy): Eukaryota > Viridiplantae > Streptophyta > Polypodiopsida > Schizaeales > Lygodiaceae > Lygodium > Lygodium microphyllum. Next base: position 46,704,784 of record NC_141140.1, on the reverse strand, counting down.
TTGCTAGAAAGGATGTGCTACCTTCAATTCTTTCAAAATCCTCCCAAGACATTTGTGAATGAGTCCTTTTCCATGGATCATTTTCGTAATCATCAAGCCTTCAAAAGGGATAACCTTTATTGATGCCTTTGCAATGTATTTTGGATGATTCTTAATGATATATATCTCTCTTTTTGGAAATGTCATTCAGATGGTTGTTTTGTGTTTAGTGTTTGTGTTGTGGGTTAATTTTATGTGATGAGATCGTGGTGGTTGCCTATTCGATTTGCTTTTGAGAGATACATTTTTGGAGAATTGTAGTGATGGTGATGCTGGTTGGATAGTTTGAGATGATGAAGAAGAACCTTTTTATATCCTTTACAAATTTGTTATGACTTTCTATTGATTATCAGATGTGTTAATGAATAACAAAGTTTTCCTTTAGAAGTATTCTTTTCTAGAGATACAGGTGATTTGTTGGGGTCGTGGTTTGGAGTGATTATTGAAGATACTAAAGAAGATCAAAATTGAGCTCTTTAGTGAACTTATATTCTTCTTTTCCTTAGGTCGTGAGGATGCTTCCTTTCTAAGTGTGGGGATATGTTGAGAGTGGAAACAAACTGATTTTTTTTGTTTTTTGAGGTCTGAATGATTGATTTTTGTTGTTTTTTGAGGTCTGAATGATTGATTTTTAATGGATTTAGAGTGATGTGTGGTTGTTAATGGAAGTGTTTGAGAGTGATTTGGATGATATTGATTATGTTTTGGAGGCTTATGATGATTTTTAGTGGAGATATGAAGCTCTGTGAGGTTCTGATTGGTTCTAATACCTTTTATATAGCTTTTGTTTTGTTCTGATTTTCTTCTGTATGAAGCATGGATTGATGATTGATGAAGGTTGAAATCTTTTGAAAGCTTATTTAATAGTTTTTGATAGTTTAGAATGGTTTTAGTATGAATTATGAGGATTTGTTGTTCTCTGATGACCTTCTGTAACCCTCTATAAACCTTCTGTAGAGCCTCTGTCTCTACTCTGTATATGTTATGTATCTCCTTTGTTCCTATTCTGTACTGCTCTATAGATCTTCTGTAAGTGTTATGTAGAATGTATGTATAACTTTGGGAAAGTTTTCTAACTTTTGGAAATGATGAATCTAAGTTCAAAAGAGCTAAAACAAATGGAAGAAGCAGCTGCTGAAGATTAAAGAGAAGACTAGAGTGACAGTGACAGTAGTGAGCTATGAAGAGACACCGTAGTGGCTCTGGTGCCTCTTCATATCAAACATACCTCTTGGGAGATGTATCCACGACCAAAAAAGGATTATTGAGAGTCATTATTAGAGTATTGTAGTGAGGAGATGATGTACTATTGAGAGAGAGAGCCAGAGATAGTTGATTTCTATCAAAACAGTGTAACTGTATATGAGAGATTGAGAGAGAAAACTATGAAGACATTGAAGATGAATACTATGTGATTGATTTCCATTCAAAAATGGTGTATTCTTTTATGTTATTTATTCTATTGATGGATTCTATGAAGATTTTGAAGATTCTGATTGATTCTATCAAATCCGTGGGAGATGTCTACTATGATGCTGCCTGAAGATTTACTGTTTTCTTTGTTTTGGTCATCAAAAGAGTGAAATAAAGGCTTGTTGATGTTACAAGATAGATTTTATTGTAGTAGAATCCCTTTTCCTTGGTGTTCCTCTTGGGGCTCCATGTCTGCATACCAAGGAGTTACAATTTCCACTAGAAACAAAGAGGTATCTAGGAGATTTGGATCATCTTGTTCCTTGGCTTCACTCTAAGAAATCCATGACAGATAATCAGCCAAGACATAGGAATGATTGAGTTTGGTAACCACTTCAAAGTCAAATTTCAAAAACAGGAGTGGCCATCTCATCATTATGCCTTTCAATTTTGTCTTATTTAGTAGAAAGAATAGTGATTCATAATCTAAATAGAATTTAAACTGGATTGATGGCAAGTAATGTCAAAAATTTTCCAAGGTAAATACCATTGCTAGGCACTCAAGCTCCATCACTCTATAGCTCCACTCTTTTTTAGTGACCTTACAGCTTGCATAATAAATGGGCTGATCTAGATTTGAAACACCTTTATGATAGAGGATTGCACCTAGACCTTTGATTGATGCATCAATGCACACATAAATTCCTTCATCCAGTTAGGAGGTTGCAGGATAGGTGCTTTAATGAGACACGGCTTTAGGGTATTAAAGGCTTCTTCACAGCCATCTGTCCAGTTAAACTCAACATCTTTCCTCATGAGCTTGTGCACAGGAATGACCTTTGTTGCAAAATGTGTATGAACCTCATGTACTAGCCCATATATCCAAGAAATCTTCTTAATTGTTTGAGGTTAGTTGGTGAACTCAAAGTAGCAATATTCTCAATCTCCTATCCTATGGGAGGGGAGTGGTGTGCACATCCCCTACCACATCCCCTACTTTTACCACCCCATGTTGGGTGGGTCCCACTGGGTGTCCAAAAAGGTGACCCAAATTTTGAAATTTTTCTTTCCCCTCCAAAAATGGCTTCCACACCCCAAAAATAATGTGCCTAAAAGGACTTCTAAAGAGACCCCAAAGATGCATTTGTTGAGGTTGAGGGGCATCCTATACTCTTGGCATTGCTCAAACCATTGCTCCAAGTGTTCCCAATGCTTATAGGGCAGATTGAAGACACAAAAATCATCTAAATATACCTCAATGAAATCATGTAAGTGGTTCTGAAATGTGACCAACATCACTCGTTGAAACATAGCTAGGGCATTGTAAAGCCAAATGGTATCACTCTGTAGGTATAGGTTCCCCATTTTGTGGTTGTCTTGGATTGGTCCTCCTCAGCAATCTGCACCTGATTATATCCATTGAATCCATCGAGTAGAGAGTACAGCTCATGTCCTAGGACTATATCTAACAATTGATTGGTGCAAGAAATAGGGAACTGATCTTTCTTTGTCTTGGAACTGAGCTTTCGGAAGTCCATACATATGTGAAACTTTCCATTCTTCTTAGGTACAATAGCGTGGTGAAACCCATTCACTATTGGCTACTAGTAGGTAGATGAACTCAACCTCCAAAAGCTTCAATAGCTCTATATTGGCTAGGGCTAAATATTTAGGATTCATGTGCCTTTGACATTGTCGTACTAGCTTAGCATTAGGCTCCAAGTTGATGTGATGTTTACACACAATGGCATCAACTCCCTTTGCTATCCACCTTCAAATGACATTCAATGTCATTCGCATCCACAAAAGTTAGTTGTTTTCTCACCTTCCACTTCTCTAATGAATGTGCCTTGTATTGCTTTTGGATAAAGATCAAACTCCCTCAAGGGAGTGGCCTCCTCTTCTGATGATCTATCTTAGGACTAGTGTTGAGAAATAGACAAATGATGTATGCTCCAAGAAGAGCTGTACTGAATCACATATGCACAGTGAGGAGCGTGGAACAACCCAACTTCTATAAAGCATTGTACTTGACTATCACTTTCATATGAATGAATACAATGTCATGATGCTTTGTACTTTCAGTTAAGTGTCTTATCATTGTCAATCCTACACAAGATTGTGTTTGAGTCCAAGCTTCCATCTTGGAACCTAATTCACTTGTGTAATAGTTTGTCTCTACTTGTCCATGTCATCATGAGTTTGATCTTCATCTTTCATCCGCCATAGCTTTTGTCATGCTCTAGATCCACATCTTTGAACATGGTATCAGAGCACAACTGAGCATGGCACAACTCCATTTTTCTCTCATCTAGCTCAGCTTGAGATCATCCAGCTCAGGAAAAGTCCAGGACCTCATCTCCCACTCCTTCTTCTCCACTTGACCTTGTGACAGCAATAGCCAACAGTACCATGCCTGCTTGAAGCTCTCATATCTCTCTCTACTGGCCAAATCTTACCAAGCTTCCTTCTGAAGAAGTGATTGTCTACTTCCAGAGATTATTCTTGGTACATCAATCATTGACGTCAGGGAACTAGAGAGCATTGCATAAACTACTACTTACTATCTTGATTGTGTCTGCAAACTGCTATACCTTACTGACCTTGAAGGAAGTAGTGTGAGCTAACTAAGGCACCTCAGCCCTTGCTCTCTTCAAGAGAGTTGTTCCTTGACTGAAGTGCTTCTTCCCATCACATCAAAAGTCAACATTATGATCTATCGGAGTAGGCATTGCAAGAAAATGTGAAACAGGTGCAGAATAGCTATTTGAAGATGATGTACACAGCAAGAAGGAAGATTATGAAGGTTCGTTGAAGAAGACCAGCTCAAAACCAAAGAATGGAAGAAGATGAATAACAAGGCACTATGCATCATTGCCTGGGGACTAAGTGATGATGTACTACATCATATCTCTGGCATTAGAGATGCTAGAACTGCTTGGGAGGAACCTAACAGGATGTTTGGTACACCCAAGCAAAGAATTCAAAGGTAAAATTACTCATGCAGTTTTATAAACTAGATATCAAAGACATTGCTTCTATGACCACACACATTAGCAAGTTCAAGAGCCTAAAAACCCAGGTTGCAACTCTTAAGAAGAATACTGATGAAAATGAAACAATAGCCGTACTGCTTGCAAGTGCAAATAAGGATCCATATGAGAATCTTGTGTCCACCCTAACTAATGTTCCCAATCTCTCACTCAAAGACATTGATCATTCTCTGGTTGATGGAGAAAGCAAATTTAAAAGCAAAGATGTAAAAGAGACTAGCTCAAGGGAGAATCTCCTATACACCAAAGGAGCTACTGGACCCAAAGAAAGAGGTAGAGGATTCAACACTGACAACAAAAGTTAGATAACATGTCATTATTGTGGTAAGACTGGCCATATTGCTAGTGAATGTTTCCACAAGAGAAGAGCACAGTAGATACAAAATGACCACCACCAAAACCAATTCATGAATGAAGAAGAAGAAGATGCTTTTGCTACTATCAACAACTCTGTCAGATTGTTCTAAATAATTTGTTCCCATAGTGGATCTACTTATGTAACAAACCCTACCAACTTGTAAAGTTTCAAGCCTTAACTTGACTAGGCTACCAAAGAGCTAGTCTACTGGTCCATGTTTACATGCAAGGGGGAAAAAGCCAGCAAGGGTAGAAACTCATCATTTGAGGAGGGGTGTTGAGAAATAGACAAATGATGTATTCTTCAGGAAGAGTTGTACTAATGTATTATTGCCGAGGCCAAACGGATAAGGAGAAAATTTTTTATTTAATTAATGATCCCCTCCTTCTCCCCTAGCCAACAGTCGTGCTGGAGGAGAGGGAGGGAAGGTGCGATGATAGAGCACCACACTGGAGCTCATGAAGGGGCCGAAGGCATGCGTGATGCCACAAGAGTAAAGGGAGGATCCCCTTCCCTCTCCCTATAAAAACAATACCCAAGGGAGCTGGAGGGGGACAACAAATCGTGACGCTGCCCAGAAGCTTGAGCCACCACGCTGCCGAGAAGGACGCCGTTGCAACGCCGTAGGCTGCCACACCAGCGTCGCTGCCATTTGTTTGCCACCATTCCGCCACCGTTTCGCCCTGGTTTGCCATCTGCCGCCTGTCCTTTTCGCCACGTAGGCTCTCCTCGTTGGAAGAAGCTTCCTGCAAGTTTCTTAAACCTTCTAAGGGGGCTTCATAAGCCCCCTTTCCCAAGCAATTCTTTTTCCCACCCCCTTTTTCCTTCGTAGTTCTAGCCCTTTGTCCCCCTTGGTCCCCCCCCCCCGGGCCCCGACACACACAAAAAGAATAGACTCCCTTTAAGCCCCTCTTTCCCCCAACATTTGCCTTGAAGGGGCCCTCATATGGACTCCTTAAAGCCCCTATTTACCCCCAAATTTTCCCCTTGAAGGGCCTTCATGTGGTCCTTAAGCCTTTCTCTTTCCCCCATACAATAATTCCTCCTAAGGCTCTTTCATACCCTTTGTTTTTCCCTCCTCTTTGGGATTCTTCCACCCAATTTCACGTGAATTCCACCTAAATCCCTTTTCATGCTCGCGTATGAAGGAGACGAACAAGATCGTAACTCCGTCCCCAAGGCGAAAAGGCTACATTCGCGATGGCTCCTAAGAAAGCCCAAGGCACAATAGCAGGAGGATCGTCTCCTAGCATCCACGTGGACATCTCACCACAAGTCCATGTTTTCCTTCCTAATTTTTATGTTATTATAATTCAATCGTGCGAGGATGATTTTTGGAGATAGGAGGCATTTTTCGTCTTAAACACTTTGGTTAATTTAAAAGAATTAACTCACGACAGAAGAGTTTGGTCACTAATATTTTCAAGAATCGAACAAAATAAAGTAAGCAGAAGATTGATATGCATTTCTAGCAAGTAGTTTTTATGCATTGCAATGAATAAAAAATTAGATTAATGTTCTTTTTTTTTTTACAAAACGGAATTAGGATAGTGCACTTCGTTTAGGCATGAGAGTATAAATTGCATGTCGCATTATTATGAGATATCTTCTTCGCAAATGAGTCATTATGAAAAGTGCTAATAACCCATAGGAAATTGCAAGGCATGAAATGATTCTTACGTTGCATAACTCTAGTCAATTATCGTTTTTCAACTACATAATTATGAGTAAAAGGTTGCTTGTTTAGCATGAACCTTGTTCACAAGTTATAGGATGATTAATTGGAATTAGGTTATAACCTAACCTATGCTTGATCTTAAATCGAAAATTTAGGGTTGAAAATCAACTTACGCGTAGACAATGAGTCATGTGTTTATGGAAATGATAGCGTAATTATCTTCAAGAATTAAACAAGTTGGCTTAAACCTAAACACCTAAAAACCGCGAAGGGACTCGTTTAGGAAGAGTTAATTCAATTCCAAAGAACTAAGTAGGATATAACACGTGACCTAGCCGCTCGTATTGCCAAGGCTGGAACTCCTATACCCTAAATACTTGCCCACATTCACGGAATGTAGGGACATTGGAACATACTTGAGAAGTGATCTAGGGTTCGTCCCTAAGAATCTTTTGCTAAAAAGATGGAACTTGGAGCCCTAGGACTGACAATGTCAGCCTAATGTAATTAGGAACAGATTGTTTCGTGACTCCGTTCGAAGGGTAAATAATCCCATAGCTTGATGCGACACTTGTGCAACAAGTAGTAGAGTCGCACGGTCTTATGAATTGATCGCAAGGAAATGGCCAAATTCCTCGGAATGAGGTTGGCAGATTCTTACGCAAGTTATCTTGCAAGAGGATGAATAATCATCCTAACATAGTATCTTTCTTAGGTAAAGATAATTGCTTGAAAGCAAAAGACCAACCAATAAATTGGGATAACATATGAACTTAAGGTATTGACCAAGTCGGGTTAATAGGGTACGGCCCTAATCCTAGGATATAGGGGATCTTGCCAAGTCGAAAGTTCCCGGATCGAGTGTTGCATGCATTCAGAAAGAAGGATTCACTCCTTAGCAGTTGGCCAACAATAACGACCAATGGAAATGATTGTACTTGTTACAGATTTAGGAGCATTGTTTTGCTTTGTTTAATCAAAGAATTAAAGGATAAATGGATATCTAATGCTTCAGGTTGAAGGCCTGAAGGGAGAGGCAGCTTCAGTTACCCCCAACTGACTGCCTGACCCTAACCAAGGGGGTTGTTAACGGCGCAGGGAAGGTGGATCAAACCCACTGCGAGAGGTCTCTCCGTTAAGCACTACTTGAAGTAGGAGGACGCTTGGGTGCTAGGGGGACTCTGGCCATTAATCCCTTGCCTTTCGAGCCCTGCACGAGAGGCTAACATGGCTCAAGATTGGATCTCGAGGCCCGCATACTAGTCTACGGACGGAATCTTGGATTAGTGATCCCTGTGGATTGCTGGATAGCCTTCGGGCCGATTGTGGATAAGCCTACGGGCTGGACTTTATGTATTTCAAAGATAAATGTGATAACCTGTTAAAAAGGAATTTGTTTGACATTGCTTTTCTATGTCAAGTGCTATGTTTACGTAAAGGAACCAGTGCCTAACGGGCTAATTAAGGAAGCTGATTGATACATGTCTAACTAAATGTGCTAGGTAATTAAATAACTAAAACAACCTGAGGAAAGTGCGGTGGATGTGGCCATAGGTCCATCCTACGGATGGGTGGTCCCGATTGGCCGGGAACTTTTCTCAAATCACGATGGGCAGCCAGAAGATCGTCAAAGAACACGAACAACAAGAGTGTTGACCTAGAGTTATAACTGATCTCAATTTACGCTGTTTTAGGGGAACGGAATGGGACTATGCCTTATGGCAAAGAGGTTGAGCTTCGTATCCCTCTCGTTTCCCATTCTCCTTGAACCAAGTGCAGCATGAATCTGCTTTGGACCTAGAATTTCTGCGTAAAGTAGTTCGCTTGGGTTCGACGATAGTTGTCGTTAGGAAATGACCAATAGGGAAAACCCTAATTCAGGTCGGTCCTAAGAGAAAATGGCCGGAATACTTTCGCTACATGGCAGACACGGAGAGTCCTAGATCACAAACCCCGTAACATTCCATAGGAGTGCCGGGCAAAGCTTTCTAGACATCCTTTCTGATAGACTGCTAAGACGTGTCCTGAAGATAACAAGTGGACATGTTACAACTAAATCCCATATGCACAATGAGAAGCGTGGAACAACCCAACTTCTATAAAGCATTATACTTGACTATCACTTTCATATGAATGAATACAATGTCATGATGCTTTGTACTTTCAGTTAAGTGTCTTGTCGTTGTCAATCCTACACAAGATTGTGTTTATGAGCCCAAGCTTCCATCTTGGAACCTAATTCACTTGTGTAATAGTTTGTCTCTACTTGTCCATGCCATCATGAGTTTGGTCTTCATCTTTCATCCGCCATAGCTTTTATCATGCTCTAGATCCACATCTTTGAACAACTAGCATCTTCTTTCCTTGGTTGAAACTTTTCTGATCCTTTTTTATGTTGAAAAGGAATGAGGGTTGTTTCTAATGTGGTTTGAGGGATACTCACTTCTTGATTTGAAGATTCATCCTCTGAGGATGCGTTTATGAATGTCACATAACAAGAACCTTCTATATTTATTTGCTCTAGTGGAATTGGTGCTTATGGATAAAGGATATTATCATCATCTTCTCTTGAGAAAGGAAACTTAGGGCAACAAGAACCACTATGAAAGGAAGGCTTGTTTTTCTTAATCCACTTCTTGTACATCATTTGTATACTCTGAGGACTATGAAACAAAGACTAAAAGGGACTATCATCATGCCATCCAATGGGAGAGGCTCTTCAACTTTCTGAGCTCTCTAGGACTTCATTATCATTTACATCTGGTTCTAATTGGATAAACTCTTCCTCTTCGCTGTCTAAATCTTGATCTTTACTTTTATCATCTTTTCCTTGTCACAAATCACATGGTAGGGGGACTTGCTTGAGCTATTACACCAAACAGTCACACACCATACAGATAAGAGGAAGCTCACTCAAAAATACAAAGAGAAGAGATGGAGGCCCCAACATTTTCTCATTGGTATCTTCTTCTTCTTTTTCACACAATAAAATGTACATAAAGTATAGATAAGATACAATATAAAGAAAAGTATTCTATTAGGTCAAATAGTGTATAACTGACTATACTAATTGACTTATGCTATAACTATGCCAATTGACGGAAAGTGTCCTACTAAGTCAAACAATGCATAACTAACTAAACTAATTGACTTGCACTATAACTATGCCAGTTATAGGTAGATACAACAAAATAAATATAATAATTGATAAGTCAATGGCCGTGTGAGAATCATAATGACCACCAATGTGCTAAGTGTAGATGTGAAGACTCATCTAACCAAGCGATCCTTCATTAATGTCCACATGTGTTGAGCTTGGCATCTCAACACTTCCCCTCAAGCTCAATTGTATCTATTCAACTTCCAGTAACCTTCAAAATTTTTGAAGCTTCTCTGCACCCTAATGTCTTTGTGAAAATGTCAACTATTTGATCCTGTGTGGTGACATATACCAAGTCAATCTCACCTACAAGTACCTTATCTCTCACAAAGTGGTAATACACCTCAATGTGTTTTTTCCTAGCATGGAATAATGAGTTCCTTGCTGGCTATACGTTGCTCATATTGTCATAGTCAATGACAATTGGGCCATCTCCCAACAATCTAAATCACCCAATAACTTTTGTAACCATACCACCTCAAAAGTTGCCACAGTTTCACCCATGTACTTAGCCTCTATACTCGATAAAGCAACCATAGGTTGCTTTTCATTGCTCCATGTAACTATTGCACCACCAAGGAAAAACATGATTTTTTTTATAGATCTTCTATCAAATACCATCCCAATCTAAATATCTATATCCAAACACATGTATACTCTTACTTGCCTCGTAAAAAAATCCATAATGCAAAGTGGACTTTACATATCTCAATTTGTATCTAACTAATTATTTAAAGAATTATTTTCTTATTTTTCTATATCCAAATGAGGCTTTCTAGGCATTTTCATAAAGTGACTGACAAGGTCAATAGAGTAACTCAAGTCTGGCCTTGTAATAGTCATGTAAATTAGACTCCCTATTATCCTCCTGAACATAGGTAGGGCCTTCTATCTTATCCCCAACATTAGCACTCCATTTTGCTCCAATGGCACTAAAAGAGGCTTACATGCTATCATACCATACTTGGACAACATATTCAAGCCATACTACATTTGTGATAGCCATATACTATCATCATATTTGATCACCTCAATACCAAGAAAGTACCTTATCTCACCCAAATCCTTTACCTCAAACTTTTTCTTCAAATGATTCTTGACTTCTACGATCCCACTGTCACCTGTAATGATCAAGCCATCCACATAGATAATTATGATAACCAAACCTACATCTCCCTTTCTCACATAAATTGAGTGATCAATATCAAAAACATAAAAGCTAATATTGATAGCAAACTTATTAGACCATGGTCTAGGTACTTGCTTCAGCTCACAGCGTGTCTTCTTTAACCTACACACATATGTGGGATGTTGTAAATCCTCATAACCTAGTAGTTGCTCCATATACACCTTTTCTTGCAATTCATTATGCAAAAAGGCATTCTTTATACCCATTTGCTACAACCTCTAACCTTTGGTTTCTATCAAAGCAATCACACATCTAATATTTTCCATCCTAATTACTGTAATGAATGTCTCTTCATAATCTATGTCATATGTTTGAGCATAGTCTTTTGCAACTATCGTAGCCTTATATATACTAATGGAATCATCTACATTATGCTTAATTTTGTAGAACCAAGTATAGCTAATAGCTTTCTTGCCCTTAGGAAATGGTACTAGATCCCAAGTTTTATTGACTTCTAATGCAGCCATCTTCGAACCCATTGCCGCATCCCAATGAGCATGATCAACAACATCCTCAAAACAAGTGGGCTCAACATCCTCAACCACCTTTAGCATATAAACATAATGGTAAGTTGTATAACCTTCAAAACCATATTTTTTAATACAATATCTAGCCCTAGAAGATATGCATACCACTAGATCACTTAGTGGAGCCTTTATATTTCCATGTGCTCTTTGTACACCTACTGTCCTGATTGAAGGAATGCCAAGATCATAATCCAAACTCTCTAAACCACTAGAATCTCCATCAAACCCCAAATGACTAGTAGATGCATCATTACCATCTGACACTTTCTTCTTTACTTTGTCTTTACCTATAATACTAGTAGATGCACCTGAAGATGTCGAACTACTCAATCTCCCAAAATAAGGGCTAACTATAGATGTAGTACGTAGTTGATATTTTTGGTCCACTAAGACTCTGTGATTCTTTCTTTTCTTTCTACACATAACCATCATGATCATCATCGTCATCCAATGCATCACCACTAGATGCATATCTAATACTCATCTCATAAAAACATCCATGCTCACTTTGAACTTACATATGACTAATACCATTTCTGCCCTAAAGAGTATCTAATAAAAATACATTTCTTTCACAGCTCATCTGGCACATAAATATATGCAATACAACCAAACAAGTTCAAGTGTGTCACATCGAGTCTCTTGACTGTAAATCATTCTTTAGGGGTCATTTCATAAACTATAGCTATTTAAGTTTTGTTCATAATATAGACAACAATATAAATAGCTTCAAACCAAAAATGTTTTAGCAAATTCCTTTTAGACATCTATGCCCTTGCAACTTCTGCAATATGTCTATTTTTTATTTCTTCAACCCATTTTTTTGTGGGGTATACCTACAAGTAAACTATCTCTTTATCCATGAAAGCTCAATAAGTCATTGAAGTCTTTAGAGAGGTACTCTCCCTCTCCATCTGGCCTCAAGCACTAAACTTTCAAGCTTGTTTTTATTTCAACAACAACCTTGAAAGTTTTGAAGTGCTTAAATGCATCACTCTTTTTCTTCATGAAATATACCCATAGCTTTCTTGAATAATCGTCAATAAATATGATAAAATATTTACTGCCACCAAGAGATGTAGTTTGTGTATAGGCCTCCAAACATCTGTATGCACAACATCAAGTATTTTTCTACTCACATCTCTATAATACAAAAAATATTGTATTGCTTGCTTACCAAACCGACATGCTTCACACACTTTATGAAATTCTACAACTATAAGAGCAAGAAACCCTGTAACCAACCCTTTGGGCTGCATTAATTTTAGCCATTGGACATTTTCATATCCAATACATTTGCACCATATTTTAATATCTACAATCACTCATTTTCCATTAGCATATATAGCATCATTCATAACAAGAATTCTAGAATCTAAGATGAATATATAGCCAACTCTACTTCCTTTTGCGGCGGCCAACCTATACTTATCATTAAAGTTTTCCACAAAACAACCTTCTATATGAAATAAAACTTACAACC